>NW_026730434.1:0-13493 GCF_030272615.1 Cryptomeria japonica
GGCCGACCATGTTGGTTTTGCACATTAGGTCTTATTCTTCGAGTTGTGATCTTTTTATGGGCCAATCAGATCCCCTTGGATCATATAAATCATTGTAATAGATCATTAGAATGTAATCAAGTAGTTAGACTAAGCATAGAAGATAGATCTTAAGATTTGACATCCTGATTGTGACCTATTCTTTACTTTGAGCATGTTTTAGAAGGTCGATGAGCCAATCTCTATAACCCAGTTGTGTTGATATGTGGTGATTGATCAGCAAAGTACTGTACACTCAGCACGTATCCTCATCAGGGTCCGAGGTTGGGCCAGGCCCCAGGAACGCGAGTGGTAGCTCGTGGCGGGGGTTCAGGGGCAACAGCCCCTAAGGAAAAAACTTTTGGATGGTTTTTGTTGATGAAAAACGACATTGTAATAAAACCCTAAAATGTCCGACTTTGTTTGGTGCCCTAAAAATGCATGCTATAAGCTGCTGGGATGCTTAAGGCATGGTGATGTTGATGTATTATTTTTGTTGGATAATAAGAAAGATTGGACGGCTGTGTATGGTGGACGTAACCCATTCTGGGCGAACCACGTTAAATCTCTATGTTATCTGTGTCGTATTTTATTCCTTTATCTTTTGTATTTAAATCTGTATGTAATTGTTAGTTCATATTTGTTTCGGATCTACTTGAAATCCTAACAATTGGTATCAGAGTGAGGTTTTATGTAAATTGGTAGGACTCTCAGATTTGAGTGGGAGCAATGGAGGATTCCAAATTCAAGGTTGAAAAGTTTAACGACCAGAATTATTAGTTATGGAAAATGCAGATGGAGGATTACCTGTGTCAAAAGAATTTGTGGTGGCCGTTGGAAGGAAAGGCAAAGAAAGCGACCACAATGTCAGATGAAGAGTGGGACATTTTAGATAGAAAGGCACTAGGATCCATTCGATTGTGCCTTGCACCATCTGTAGCATTCAATATAACAGAAGCAAAAACGACTATAGATTTGATGGTAACATTGTATAAGTTGTATGAGAAACCCTCGGCTTCAAATAAGGTATTTCTTATGAAGCAGTTGTTTAATTTCAAAATGAGTGAGGGAGGATCTATAGTGGAGCACTTAAATGAATTTAATACAATTACTAGTCAATTGTCTTTGGTAAAAATTACCTTTGCAGAAGAGGTTAGGGCTCTCTTGATTTTATGTTATTTGCTAGAAAGCTAGAATAGCTTGGTTATGGCTGTAAGTAACTTTGTCTCTAGTAAAAATACTTTGATATTTGATGATATTGTTGGTGTTATCCTAAGCGAGGAAATGGGAAGGAAAAGCACAGGTGAGACTTCAACATCATCAAGGAGTGTTTTGAATGTGGAGAACAAAGGAAGATCAAAGGAAAGAGGAAAAGGCCTTGGCAATGAGAAGTCACGAGGGAAGTCAAAGAAAGGACGCTCTCAATCTAGAGGAAAGAAAGATTGCTGGTACTACGAAAAGCTTGGTCATCTAAAGAAAGACTGTTGGTCTTGGAAAAAACAAAGAAGGAGACAAAAATGAAAATGACAGTAAGGAAGCTAATATTGCAAGTAATACTTTACAAGATACTTTTTAATCTTATGTTTGGATAATGTTAATGATTCCTAGGTAATAGATTCTGGGGCTTCATTTCATGCTACACCCCATAGAAAATATTTTCTAGATTATGTTCAAGGTGATTTTGGATAGGTATATTTGGGTGATGATGAGCCCTATCAAATTGTTGGAAAAGGAAAGATAAAGATCAAGTTGCAGAATGCAAATGACTGATTTCTGCAGGAGGTAAGACATGTTCCTAATTTAACAAGAAATTTAATTTCTGCAGGCAACTAGGTAGTGAAGGTTGCATACTTACCTTCTCAGATAGTATCTAGAAGGTCACTAAAGGATCATTAGTAGTAGCTAAAGGTGCGAAGGTAGGCACATTATATCTGTGTACTGGTAACACTTACTCTACCTTAGCTGCTACAGATAAAGTTAATGCAAGGACAACAACAATAGATGTTGCAAGAACATATTCGATAATGTGGCACCATAGGCTTGGGCACACGAGTGAGAAAGGGATGAAAATCCTTCACTCCAAAAATCTATTGCCAAGACTAAAGAAGATTAATTTAGAGTTCTGTGAAAACCGTGTTTATGGTAAACAGAAAAGAGTCAGATTTATCATGGTTGGGAAAGAGAAGAAGAGTGAGAAGTTAGAGCTTGTGCATTCAGATGTATGGGGACCGGTTCAAGTAACATCTCTTAGTGGCTCTTGTTATTATGTTATTTTTATTGATGACTCAACCAGAAAAACATGGGTATATTTCCTAAAACAAAAATCAAATGTTTTTGAAACTTTAAAGAAATGGAAAGCTTTGGTTGAGAATGAGACAGAAAAAAAGTTGAAGTGTCTTAGATCGGATAATGGAGGTGAGTTTTGCAGCAAAGCATTTGAAGATTACTAATCCTTAAATGGGATTCAAAAGCAGAAGACAGTTCCAGGAACTCCACTGGAAAATGGTGTGTCAGAGAGAATGAATAGGACTATCATGGAATGCACGAGGAGCATGAGATTGCATGTTGGATTGCCCTTACATATTTGGGTAGATGTTGTACATACTGTTGTCTATTTGATAAATAGAGGACCTTCAACCCTATTGGATGGTGGTATTCCAAAGGAGGCATGGACTGGTAAAAAGGTAAATTATTCTTTTCTGAAAACTTTTGGTTGTGAAGCTTTTGTCCATGTTGATAAAGAAAATAGAACCAAGCTTGATGCTAAATCTCATAAATGTACCTTCATTGGATATGGGATAGATGAATATGGCTATCGATTATGGGATTTTAAAAATAAGAAAATAATTTTAAGTAGAGATGTTATATTCAATGAGAAGGTCATGTATAAAGAACAGATGCAGGAAAAGAAGCATGAACATGACAAACACGAATATGTGGTGTTGGATGAGATTCCTGAAAATGAAATGTCACAGGTACCTGATGCTTAGCAACAACAGTTTGTCCCACAAACTCCTGCAAGTGTTAGACATTCTACAAGGTTAAGTAGACCCCCTGAGATATTTTCTCCTTCTTTGTATTCTATTTTATTAACTGATTCTGGTGCACCAGAAGAATATGAAGAAGCAATGCAGGTGGATGTCAAACAACAGTGGGAGCTAAGCATGAAAGAGGAGATGGACTCCTTGATGAAAAATAAGACTTGGGACTTAGTCCCTTTACCTATAGAAAAAAGAGCTTTGCCTAACAAATGGGTTTATAACTCTAGACTTGTGGTAAAAGGTTTTGCATAGAAAAAGGGTATAGATTATGATGAAATATTTTCTCTAGTTGTAAAAATGACTTCAATTAGAACTGTACTTAGTCTTGTGGCTGCAGATGATTTACATCTTGAACAATTAGATGTCAAAAAAACTTTTCTCCATGAAGATTTGGAGGAGGAAATTTACATGTTGCAACCACAAAGATATGAGGTCAAAGGTAAGGAGAACTTGGTGTGCAGGTTGAAGAAAAGTTTGTATGGCCTAAAGCAAGCACCCCGACAATGGTATTTAGAATTTGATAGTTTCATGGCTAAACACGGTTATCATTGATGTCATTCCGATCATTGTGTATATTTTAAGAGATTGGATAATGGCCGTTATACTATCCTGTTGCTTTATGTTGAGGACATGCTTGTTGTTGGGTCTAACATGCAACATATAAATGATCTTAAACATAAATTAGTTAGGTCATTTTCTATGAAGGATTTGGGTGCAGCTAAGAAAATTCTCGGTATGAGGATTACACGGGAAAAGAAAAATAGAACCTTGAATTTGTCCCAAAGTGAGTATATAAAGAAGGTGTTGAAAATATTTAACATGCAGGATGGAAAAGCAGTTAGTACACCTTTGGCTAGTCATTTCAAATTGAATAAGGAGATGTTCCCAAAGGCACAGGAAGAGGTAAATAAAATGTCTAACATCCTGTATTCATCAGTTGTTGGCAGTCTGATGTATGCAATGGTATGCACAAGGCCAGATATTGCACATGCAATGGGAGTTGTGAGCAGGTTTATGAGTAATCCGAGTATGGAACATTGGAATGCTATGAAATGGATTCTTCGGTATTTGAAAGGAACTAGTACGAAGGCATTATGTTTCAAAGGATCTAATGCTGTTGTGTGTGGATTTGTTGACTCTGATATGGCAGGTGATATTGATTCACGAAGGAGTACTACAGGGTATGTTTTTACTATAGGAGGAACTGTAGTCAGTTGGATTTCTAGGCTGCAAAAGGTTGTTGCACTTTCAACCACTGAAGCTGAGTATGTTGCTGCTATAGAAGCCAGCAAGGAGATGATTTGGTTACAATATTTTCTAGAGTAATTGGGTCAGACACAGGAGGATAGCCCATTGTATACTAATAGCTAGAGTTCCATTCATCTTGCGAAGAACTCTTCTTTTCATTCAAGGACAAAGCACATTCAACTCAGGTACCACTTCATCTGGATTGTTTTGGAGGAGTGTCAGTTACGGCTTGAGAAGATTCACACAAGTGAGAATCCTGCCGATATGTTCATGAAGGCAGTTCCACAGGAGAAGCTGATTTCCTCATTAGTTTTTGTTGGTCTTCTTGATTGATAATTGTGGAATTTATACCAGTCAATTCCAAGTGTTTTATCCAACAGATGCTGCAAGTACAGTGGTGTTGTCTAGTATTAGTCTCCAAGTGGGAGATTGTTTGGTGTGGAGCCTGATCAATCTCCAAGTGGGAGATTGTTGATATGTGGCGATTGATCAACAAAGTACTATACACTTAGTACCGACATTGTAATAAAACCCTAAAAAGGCCGACTTTGTTTGGTTCCCTAAAAACGCATGTTATAAGCGGTTGGGATGCTTAAGGCATGGTGATGTTGATGTATTGTTTTTGATGGATAATAAGAAAGATTGGAGGGCTGTGTATGGTGGACGTAACCCATTCTGGGTGAACCACATTAAATCTATGTGTCATGTTTTATTCCTTTATCTTTTGTATTTAAATCTGCATATAATTGTTAGTTCATATTTGCTTCGGATCTGCTGGAAATCCTAACAGGTTGTTACCAGTTGGTTGTAATCGATTTTCATGTTATAATTAAATCTATTTTGCATTGCCTCCATCATGTCCCTGTGTTTCCATTGTGTTTACTCTTGCTGACTAATCTGAATTGATCTCTTTGAGCTACCTCCTAACCGGTGACTTCTTTAAGTGGTATCAGATGAATTGATGGATTGAATCTCAGAGTTGGAGAATTATTTTGATTTTGAAAACACTGCAGAAGAAAGGAAGGTGAAATATGCCTATACCCAGTTGAAAGGTCATGTATCTCTTTGGTGGGAACATTTGCAGGTTGATAGACATAGAAGAGGTAAAGAGAAGATCAAGACATGGGATCAGATGGTTGCTAAGTTGAAGTTAAAGTTTATGCCAGTTGATTATCAAGTGAATCTATTCTAGAAGTTGTAGAAATTGAGATAGAAGGAATCTAGTGTGAAGGAATACACCAAAGCATTTTACAAGTTGAATATCAGATCCAGACATGTTGATGATGAAGTTGAACAAGTTGCAATATATTTGAATGGATTGCGAGTGTCTATAGAAGATGAACTCAGTTTGATCAAATTATAGAGTGTTGAAGAGGCTTACTAGTATGCCCTAAAGGCTGAAAAGAACTTATACAAAAGACATGAGCAGAGGCAAAGAGGCAGAGGTGGAAGGTTTTTTGCAGGTAGATATCAAGGAGGATGAGGATATACCGAAGGTAGAGGAACCTATATAGATCAGAACAAGAACAAGGAAGTGAGCAAATAAGCTAATTTACACTGGAAAGATGATAGAAATTTATACCGGAGGAGAGAACTAGATGGCTACTGGAATGATAATTTTGGAAGACAAGACAAAAGAATATTTAGAGGAACTTTCTTTAAGTGTGGAGGAGAAGGAAATCGTGCTTTCGAGTATAAGAAGATAGAGAATATTGGAAGAGTAGTAGTGGTGGAAGAAAACCCCACTGGATCAGATAATAAAATGGAAGATGGAGAACTGTTGATGATGAGGAGAGCTTTGCATCATACTAGGAGAGATGAAGATCCCTTGCAAAGGAAGAATTTGTTCAAGACCAGATGTAAGGTATTTGGTAAGTGTTGTAAAGTTGTTATTGATAGTGGTAGTTCAGATAATCTTGTTTCAGAAGAGATGGTGAATAAGTTGAATTTGGAAAGATTGAAACACCCTAAGCCTTATTAGACAACATGGATTCAGGATGAACATAAGTTGTTAGTAAGTGAGAAATGTTTGGTGAAATTGAAAATTGGGAATTATCATGATGAAGTCCTATGTGATATTATGCCTATGGATATTTTTCATCTCATGGTGCGTAGACCTTGGCAGTTTGATAGACAGGCAATATATGATGGGAGGAGGAATACATACACTATTGTGGCCAATGGGATGAAGCAAACCTTGTTTCCCTTGGAGGAACCTTTGAAAAATGAAATTTGTACGAATGCTAGAATATTTCCTGATAGAATATGAAGACATCACTTTAGATAATGTGCCTGATGGATTGCCACCCATGAGAAGTATCAGTCATTGCATGGACCTGGTTCTTGAAGCTAGTTTGCCTAAAAAAGTTGCACACCAGATGACACCAGCAGAGAATGAAGAATTGAATAGACAAGTGTAGGAGTTGTTGAATAAAGGTTTGACCAGAGAAATTATGAGCCCTTGTGTAGTACCAAAAGTATTGGCATCTAATAATAATGGAGAATGGAGAATGTGTACTAATTCCAGAGCAATAAATAAGATCATAGTGAAATACCGGTTTCCTTTCCCTAGGATAGATGACATGATGGATTGTTTGAGTGGAGCCAAATACTTTACAAAGATAGATTTGAAGAGTGGATATCATCAAATCGGGATCAGAGAAAGGGATGAGTAGAAGACAACATTCAAGACAAATGAAGGACTGTATGAATGGTTGGTGATGCCTTTTGGGTTAACTAATGCACCGAGTAATTTCATGAGGCTGATAAATGAGGTATTGAAGAAATTATTAGGTAAGTTTGTTATTTTGTATTTGGATGACATTCTGATTTTCAATAGACAAAAGAGGAGCATTTGTTGCATTTTAGACAAGTTTTGCAAAGGTTGAGAGAAGAAAAGTTGCTGATAAATATTAAGAAGTGTACTTTCATGAAAGATGCATGAGTTAGTCTATTTGGGATTTGTGAAGTCTGAGGATGGTTTGAAGATGGACTTTGAGAAAGTAAAAGCAATTTTTGAGTAGCCTATACCGAAAAGCATTGGAGAGGTAAGATCATTTCATGGATTGGCTAGTTTCTACTGGAAGTTCATCAGAAATTTTATTTTAGTTTGTAACCCTATGACTGAGACCATGAGGGGAGATTAGAAGGAATTCAAGTGGACCACTAGAGAAAAAAAAAATTTTGAGCTATTGAAACAGAGAGTGACTGAGCAGCCTGTGTTGGCTTTACTAGATTTTAATAAAGTATTTCAATTGGATTGTGATGCAAGTGGAACAACAATAGTAGCAGTCTTGAGTCAGGAAGGGAGAGTGGTAGCTTATTTCAGTGAGAAATTGAATGATGTCTGGAGGAGATATTTAGTATATGATCAGGAGTTTTATGTCATAGTTCAAGCCTTGAAGAAGTGGAGACATTACCTGTTGCCTAAGGAGTTTTTGTTGTATACAAATCATCAAGATTTGCAGTATTTAAATAGTTAGAGTAAGTCAAATCAGAGACATATGAGATGGGTAGAAGTTTTGCAAAGTTACACCTTTGTGTTGAAGCATAGAAGTGGGAAATATAACAAAGTTACTGATGCATTGAGTAGGAGAAGGAATTTGTTGACAGATATGAGAGTGATTGTATTAGGATTTGAGGAAATGAAGACCTTGTATGATGATGACCTTGATTTTGCAAAACCTTGGAGAGCATGTAGAGAACCAGTTTAGTTGTGCATACCTAAGAATTCTATGAGAGAATCTGATAAAGGAGAAACACACTGGAGGATTAGCCAAACATTTTGGTATTGACAAAACAATAGCATTGGTGAGAGAGTATTACTTTTGGCCCTAGATTCATAAGGATGTTAGGAGATATGTGTAAAGTTGTAGAGTTTTTCAAGTTGCAAAGGGTAGTAGTCAGACTTTGGGATTGTATAAGGCTTTGACAGTACTGGTAAGACCTTGGGAGGATATAAGCATGGATTTCATACTTGGATTTCCTAAAACACAGAGAGGGAATGATTCTATATTTGTGTTAGTGGATAGATTCTCGAAGATGGTTCATTTCATACCTTGTAAGAAGACATCAAATGCATTACATGTAGCATACCTATTTTTCAAGGAAGTAGTGAGATTGCATGGATTACCTAAGAGCATAATTTTAAATAGAGACACTAAGTTTGGTGGCTTTTTTTGTAGAGCAATTTGGAAGAAGATTAAGACATATTTGAAGTTTAGTTCTATTTTTCATCCACAGAGTGATGGAAAGATAGAAGTAGTTAACCGGAGCTTGGGAAATTTGTCAAGATGTTTAGTTGGAGATAAAACTAGAAGTTGGGATTTGATTCTTGCACAAGAAGAGTTTGCCTACAATAATTCAGTAAACAGAAGTACTAGAAGAACACCTTTTGAGATTGTAATCGAAGTGCATCCTAGACGTATATCAGAATTAAGAGATATTAGCAGTGAAGACTGGAGAAGGTCAGAAGTAGAAGAATTTGCAGATCACATGATGGACTTACATTTTCAAGTTAAGCATTATTTGGAGGACATGGATAGAAAGTATAAGGAGAAGGAAGATGAGAAAAGGATACGTACGGAATTTGAAGTTGGAAATGAAGTGATGGTATATTTGAGAAAAGAAAGATTCCCGGTTGGAACTTATAATAAATTGCAGATGAGAAAGTTTGGACCTTGCAAGATTTTGAGAAAGTTATGTTCTGGGAATGCATATGAAGTGGAGTTACTAGATAGTCTAAGTATTTCACCTGTGTTTAAAATTCCAGATCTTCATGAGTATCATGAACCAAAATTCAGTGATGACAATATTGTAGACTTGGAGAAACAATTGCCCCAGAAGGAACCAGATCAAATTGAAGAAATTTTGGATAGTAGGATTGGCCATAGTACCTGGAGCAGTCAATATAAGGATTATCTTGTGAAGTGGAAGGACAGACCAATTGAAGATTCATGTTGGATTTCTCAAGAAGAGGTAAACTACCTTGGTTTTCCTATGACCTCGACCAAGTGAGAGACTCACTTTTTTTTCAACAACCCCAGATGTTTGATGCAGGAGCATCCTCGGTTCATAGCAATCTTGTATCAACCAAAAATATTTCCTTTCTATTTACAGTTTCAAAATTTCTTTCTGTGTGTCCTAAATTTGGCTCACCAAAACCCGTGGAGTTGGATTTTATGTAAAGATTTGATCATCTTCCTTATTTCCAAACCTTGGAGCATTTAGATCATTTTCTAGAAAGATATCGCTACCGATTTCTCAGACAATTTCCTATTACCGGTTAAAAATTTCCTGTTACCGGTTGTTTGGACCTATTTGAATTGGTGACCTACTAGATCCCTTCTATAGCTTGTGTATCCCTGAGCATTGATTACAATGGTCCTTGGCATGTGGCTGACCTTTTCCCATGATCTACACTTCATCCTTTGGATTTTCCGGAGGAATTTTTTTGGCAGAGGCCGACCTTGTTGGTTTTGCATGTTAGGTCTTATTCTTCGGGTTGTGATTTTTTTTGGGCCGACAAGATCCCCTTGGATCATATAAATCATTGTAATAGATAATTAGAATGTAATCAATTAGTTAGAATAAGCATCGTGTTGGTATTTTGGTATGGTTTTGTCATTGATGTCAACACCTACTAAAACACTAGCACTTTGGAGATCCAACAACATTCATCGACAAGCAAGTAACTATTGCACAATTACTGGTATACAATTCACCGGCAGGATATAATGTTCACCAGCACTTGGAATGATATGGAAGACACTTGGTAATGTCAAAAACATCACGTGGACACTTTGTTTTGAAGAATTAATCATTGGTATAATCATATTTGCATATTTCCTTTTACCGGCAAATAGGTCCAGGGTAACCTAGGGTTACACCGACAGGTTTATCTTTTCCAGATCAGCATGGCACGCTATGGAGATGATTTATTATTGTTGTAAATGCATTAAGCCAACATGTTTAATCGGTTATTGCGTCGGATATTATATTGTTTGTAAGATGTTTTTATTGTAATATCTTGTAGAGTCGACCTACTAAAATTGGTCTTAGGTTATGGTATAAATGTAAGATCTTATTTGTAAGATCGAATGTGGAATGTGAAAAAGAATTGTGAGAAGGTATATGCGAGATTAAGTGGAGCTATACACGAAGACATCATTTGAAGGTGAAGTTAGGTTTTTGTGGAAGAATATCAGCATTACACCAGTACTGAATCTAGCATATCAAGATGCTATTTTGTGTAGTAGATTCTTATTGGATTTAACCATCCAACTGTAGTCAATGTGACTCCCATTTTGTGATTGAGCAGTGAGCTCTAGGCTGTTGGCCTTTCTGCATGTGCAGACCCCATTTATGTACACTTACTATATGTAGTAGTATCATCTGATTGTGGGTAAGGTTTCCCACCATGGTTTTTCCCTTTAAAGAGTTTCCACGTACAAATATTGGTGTTATGTGTTGTGGATGACTTTATGCATTCCTCTTTTTGCAGAAATTTAACAACTTGAGGAGATCCAATGACTACTAATTATTTCAGGAAGGACAGTCCTAAACTTGATGGAACCAACTATGGGATATGGAAGATCAGGATGGAGACACATCTGAATTGCATTGGTAAAGATATCTGGGAAGTTACAAAGAATGGTTATACTACTATTGTAGCTAGTCAGACTGCTCCAACTACATTAGCTAAAGATGAAGAGAATGATTGCAAAGCAAGAGAAGCACTTTTGAGTGCATTATCAGATCAACAAATCATGGGATTATCAGATAGGTCTACTACTAAAGCTATTTGGGATCAATTGGAAACATTGAATGAAGGAGATTCCACAGTCAAGATTGAAAAACTTGAAAGCTTCCGAGTTAGGTATGAACATCTGAAAATGGAAGAAGATGAAAGGATTTCTGCTTTTATGGAAAGAGTAAATGAAATTGTTTTGGGTATTAAATGTTGTGGAGGAACCTTGAGTGAGGATGAAATTGTTTCAAAAATATTAAGAGGATTGCCACTAGCATATAAAATGAAGGTTACTGCTATAAATGAGTTGAGAATAATGCCTAATACATCAGTAACTAGGGATACATTAATTGGAAAACTTTCAGCTTTTGAAATTGAGGAGTTTGGTCCTGTTACTACTATAAAGACATATTTGGCCTTTAAAGCATCAACATCATCTGCTCCATCATTTGACAAATCAGATTGGAAAGCCTTTTATGCAAATGAACTTGAAGAAACTAGGAAGGAGAATGAAGAGCTTGAAGAACTTGAAGCACTATTTGCAAGGAAAATGCCAAAAGGTCCTATTGGAAGTAAGTATGAAGGTAAAGCACCCTTTAAATGTTTTAACTAGAATAAGATTGGTCATATGGCTTCGAGATGCCCTGATAGACATGCTAGACTAAGAGAAGAAGCTAGAAGGACATACAAGCCTAATCCACAATATCAGAGATACAGATTTAAGAAGAATAAAGACAAATCCTATTACATTGCTGATGAAGGTGTGACTAATGATTCTGATGAGGATCCAACAGACAATGGATGGGTTTTTGTTGCTATAACAGAAGATCAACTGGCACCTACTGCTCAACCGGTAGAACAAGCCCTAGTAGCTAAAGTTGAAGTAAAGGATGAATGGATCATTGACTCAGGATGCTCACATCATATGATAGGAGACAAAGGTAAATTCTTGAACTTTCAAGAATACAATGGAGGTTCAGTAAGATTTGGAGATGAAAAAGTCTGTTCAATCAAAGGTAAGGGTTCAATATCTCTTGATGGTAAGCATAACACTAACAATGTCTACTATGTTGAAGGATTAAAGCATAATCTTTTAAGTGTTGGTCCATTAGTTGAGAAGGGATTTCAGTTACAATTTAAAAATGGAAAATGCAAAATCATGAATAGAACTGGTTTGGAAATTGCAACTGGTAATTAGACTAGAGGTAATATCTTTCATTTGAACAACAGTGAAAAGGCATTCTTGATTGCACATATATATGAAATTTAGTTATGGCATAAGAGACTATGTCATGTAAACTTTGATTGCATGGTAAGAATCAGTACTTCTAAGGCAGTTAGAGATCTACCTAAAATTGTAAAACCTCATAATACAATTTGTAAGGAATGTCAATTTGGAAAACAAGTTAGAGCTAGTTTCAAAAGTATTCCAGAAAAATCCAATAATGCTCTTGATTTGATTCACACTGATTTATGTGGTCTAGCTAGAACTAAAAGCTTACAAGGTGGTAGATATTTCATGCTAATTATTGATGATTATTCTAGAATGTGTTGGGTTACTTTTCTCAAAGAAAAATTAGAAGCACTTGGAAAGTTCAAACTGTTCAAAGCAATGGTTGAAAATGAAACCGGTAAGAAAATCATATGTTTAAGATCAGATCAAGGAGGAGAATTCACATCTAAGGACTTTAATGTATTCTATGAAGTGAATGGAATCAGAAGACAACTATCACCACCTCGGACACCACAACAGAATGGAGTTGTTGAAAGGAAAAACATAACTATCTTGGATGCAGTAAGAAGTATGTTATCTAAAGCAAATCTACCACATGTATATTGGAGAGAAGCAGTTAGCACAACGGTCTATACATTCAACAAAGTTCACATCAAAGGTGAAACCAGTAAGACCCCTGATGAACTATGGTTTGGTAATACTCCTACTCTTAAGTATTTTAGAATTTTTGGAAGTAAATGTTACACTAGAAGAGATGAGTATATTGGCAAATTTGATTCTAGAATTGATGAAGGAATATTTCTTGGTTATTAATCTAAGAGAAAGGCATATAGATGTTTTAACAAAAGATTGCAGAAAATTGTTGAGAGCACAAATGTAAAGATTGATGAACAATTCAGAGGAACTTCAAGGTATATAGACTCTGAACCGGCAACAGAAACTATGACAAATGAACCTACACTAAATCCACTGGTACAGAATGAAGATCCAGTTACCCCAATATCATCAGAAGATTACACAGTAATTGAAGAACAACAACAAACTAAGACACCCTAGTCTGTAAGATTGAAGCATTTTGAAGATCAGATAATTGGAAACAAATTTAAAGGAGTTATGACAAGAGGAAGATTGGCAAATGAAGAGGTATGTCTTATTTCTCAAATTGAACCATCATCTGTTAATGAGACGTGTGAAGATAAATTTT
>NW_026730435.1:0-5000 GCF_030272615.1 Cryptomeria japonica
CCCAAGAATGGCCATTCACTTCCCGGTCCAATGTTGGCTCCTCTTTTTTTGAAAATTCCTTTTTAAATTTAATGGTCATAAATTCATTTCTTTGGTGTCACTTATAAATTGTTGTTTAAAAGAACAAGGCTGATTTCCAATACCCTCCAAACTTTGGATTTCAAAGAGTTGAAATAATTTTTATAAGAGGCATCTACTATAGGTTTTTTTTAATGTTTTCCTATTACTCTTGTTTTTGTTGGGAATGTAAAGCCCAATGATAATATTATCTTTTGCATTTTCATCTCTTCATCTCTTAGCTGAATATGAATGTATAAATAGATGTGTGCAGTCTATGTATTATTATATTGTAGATTAGTTAATATATGAGATTTCCCTACTTGAGAGTGGATGTAGTCTTTATGGTGAACCACTATAAATATTGTGTCTTGTTTCCTTGTTTTTTTTTCTAGTTCATTTTTGCTTTAGTTTAGTTATTTTTATTATGTTTATGTACTCATTTTGAATCAACAATTGCTATCGGAGTAATGGTTGGCTTGAGCAAAGATGGAAGAAGAAGACGATGATACTGATTTTGTTATTAAATAATTTCTTGACAATCTGGATTGGGCTGAAGAGGAGGACACTGAAGCAAGTGAAGATGAAATTGAGGAAGTTGAGATCAATATTTGAGACGATTCCCAAGAGGAAAAAATTGTGAGGCTAAAAGAAAAGAATTTTCTTACTCACGGACCAACTATTTTGTATGGAACAGAGGTTGGAAGTTTTGTGTCATATGATGAATGTGGAAAAAGACAAATTTGAGCAAGTGGGAGTTTTTTGAAGAGACCTTGATTAGGAAGAGGAAAGTGATGGGAAGGTCCATCGAAACTTGATAAATTACTCTTTCCTCTAAGAAATGCATCTCTTGTTGACCAAGAAGATTGTCCTTCGTGGAATGAAACCGCAAGAGGATTCGGCGTGCCTAGTGACTAGAGATCCCAAGAGTGCAGGGATTACAGAGCTCCCAAGAAAAATGTTATCGCTATGGGCATGGCTATATTTCTAGGCGAAAAAACTCCCTTTGCAAACATTTTGCTCAAGATGACCGAGGCTTTGATGCAGATTGCTAAGTGGCTTTTGTTCTCTCTATATTATGTTTTTTCTGCAGTTGCATCTATGTCTCTGTCTCCTCGAGTTCATGTCAAGATTGTCGAAGATATGGTATCTGAGAAGGATGAGAATGGTCAGTTTGTGTCAACGGTGTCTGAGGTGTCGCAGGCAAATTTGAGTTTGCTGGAAGGTTCGCATGGGGACGTTTGAAGGTCCTAATGCCACGCATGTGATGAAGGAATTCAACAGCCACGATTTGCCTTGTTTCGGCCAGTTTTTAAATACAAATACTCGTGTCTCCTCTCAAGGTATAGAACCGTATTTGCAGGGACACACAGGCGATAAAAATGGCTTGGGAGAAGAAAATGCCGAGATGGATGTGAAGATGGCACACAAAATGATGGAGGACTTCACCAAGGAGCAGAATAAGTACTCGAGGCCAGAGGAGCACACCCATCAATTTGGGGTCTTCAAAGACAAACCTGAAAAGGCTCTAGAGCAACAGACATTGGATCTCCCACCCTCTGCAAATTTACAGGGCGACAAAAATAAATTGTCGACAGCATCCCTTGCAAGCACAAAAGTCGTGGCAGGCTCTCCATGTCCTTCCATAGGGAAAATGGAGAATGATAATTTTTGTGAGAAAACAGAAATTGACTAGGAAGCATCTCTATGTGACGTGACAGACTCATATGGAAATGGCTACGATGGCTTGTATTCCAAGAAACGAGAACGTTTCAAGATTAAGGCGGAGAGCCTAGACAAGAATAGATTAATAATGTCTCTCTGTTGATGGACAAAAATTGGTAACGCTTCTCTGCAGGTAAAGAAGAAGAGCATGGTGTTAGAGAGCCAAGAATTTGGGAAAATTGCAGAGTTTCCTATCACAATCTTACCGTTGTTTGAAACTGCTACGTCTACGGTGTCAGAGGGTCAGGTAAAGTCCACAGAGAGCCAAGAATATGGGAGAATGGAGATACGTGTTCAGAAGGGAAGCAGTTTGTATGGGGATTCTATAGAAGAGAGGTAGGTTGTGTGGATGAGCCATGGGGATGAGGTGGTTCGGTTGCCTGAAGGGTTTTCTATTGTGGAAACAACTCTACAAAATGTTGTGGCCATTATAGAAAATCCAGCAAAGAGATTCTATGATTTTCTCTTAAGGGGGTGCACAGGTGTCTGTGATGAAGAAATGTATTTTAAATCGGAAGAAAGTGGTGTTCCTGATCATGGATTAATGAGTAAATTTGTACGAGAAGATTTCTTTGACTCTGATTTGGTTTTGAGAAGACTCATTCAAAGTGTCTTGGAATAGAGTGGCAAAATTAAAATCTTCGATGGGCTTTGTTGTAATGTGAGTTTAAAAGTGGAAATGCAGGGGATTCACAATGCATGGCTGTGCTGGTTGGACTTCAAGGGGGAGATTGTTGGGAATGTGAAGCCCAACAATCACATGACCTTTTGCATTCCCATCTCTTCGTCTCTTAGCTGAATATGAATGTTTAAATTGACTTGTGCAGTCTATGTACTATTATAGTGTAGATCAGTTAATATATGAGATTTCCCTGCTTGAGAGTGGATGTAGCCTTTATGTTGAACCACTATAAATATTGTGTCTCATGTCCTTGTTGTTTTTTGGTTCATTTATCTTTTAGTTTAGTTGTATTTATTATGTTTCTCTGCTCGTTTTGAATCAACACTTTCTTCAATTAAAATATCATTTCTAAATTCATCAACAAATGTCTTTTGAATTGGCATGGATAGATTTGAAAGTAAATTACACTTTGAGACTGCAAAGGATGGACCAGGATGCTTGACTTCATTTACATCTTTCAAATGAAAGATTATAATAACATGAAAATTGGTGAAGACCCCTTAACCTCCCAACCAAGACATTTTGAATAAGCCTACCAAAATTAATATTTTTGTAAATTTTGAATGAAAACACAGAATTTTTAATTCTTACAAGTGGTCAAGAACCTAGTTACAAAAATTTACCACATTGACCTTAATATATATAAAATATCTTTCTACAAATATAAGATTTTTCAATTTTGATCACACAAATGATTTCTTGATGCCGAGAGATGCCGAGTTTAAGGCCAAACATTTTACACATTAGTCACAAACCATTTTGTTAAACTTCTGTAGGACAGTAAAAATGACAAATCGGCTAAATTTAAGATTTTTCAATTTTTATCACAAGAATGTTTCTTCGATACCGAGAGATGCCAAATCAAAGGTCCAACCTTTTATACATTAGTCACAAACCATTTTTTAATGTTGGTATATTTCATTCCCAATAATTAGTACTCTTGGTATCACTATGTTTATTTTTGAATAAAGGGGTTGTGGTCTTTCCATATTAGCAGTAAAAGGGTGATTTGGTTATAGCATTTGCTATTCTATTAGGTGTGAATCATTGTATTTATATTGAGTTGGAATCTATTTCAAAGTTGTCTACCTCGTAGTTTAAATGGTTAACTTGAGGTAGTGTATATAATCATGTTATTGTTGACTAGTGAACAATAATGTAAATGATTATTACTAAATTGGTTTATATAAATTTGATTTTATCTAAGATTTATGTCAAGTTATCCATGCATAAAAGCAATAGTATAATTGCAAGGAAGAATGTTAATTTGAATGCTATTTAGGATTATTTGTTCTCTTGGTTGCATGTTATTTAGGATTATTTCACGTGTTGCTAACCTCTATCTGTTGATAACCAGTAATGACACTTGTTGCTGTGTGAGTGCAACTTGACTATACGTCCTATGATCACGTAGATCGTTATATGGGGTCTTTGGTGAGTCCTCTTGCCTAAGGATTATGCTGAGTGTTTTCTAGCTTGATGACCCATCATGGTAGGTTAGACAGCGTTCCTTACATGGCTGTTGGGTTTGTAAATTGCATGTAAATAGTTAAATCCCTGGCAATGACTGTTAGTTGCAGATCTAAAAGTTGCTATTGATATTTCTTTTCCATTGCTGGTAAAGATAACTAACCTTGTTGTTTTCAAAACAAAATCACGTGGGGAAGGGGAATAAGGAATGCTTGCAGCAAAAATACTGTTTAACAGCTATAAATAAAAGATATTTTAATATTCTTAAAAAAAATAGTAACATTTCATTATTTATGGGTTCTCAAATTTTAGTGCAGTGAAAGTAGATTTTAGTTTTTATTATTAGACAGCATGGTTAAGTTGACAAAAGAGTATTTTAAAAAAAAATTGTGTGGAATTTTTTTTAAATCAGATAATGTATGCAAAATCTTGGGAGAGCAGTTCTATATTTGTAGCTCGTTAGACGGATGTCTTAAATCACACACACTAAGCTTTGATTTCTAAGCTTAAAAGTGTTTAAGACTCAGAGTTGACTGACATTCTCCAGACTTATATGTTGTTTAATGTGTGGGATTTAAGGTTGGTCTGTTAAGTTTATTTTTCTTTAGCATACAAATGTGTTTGTTATGACCTGGTTCTTTCACTATATTCAGATATAAGATTTTGTTATTCTTATGACTGGTCTAGTTGAGAACAAATAACTAAAAAGATAATATGCATATATATAATACATGTACATATATATGCATGAATACATGAAATTTTAACTTGTAGATATCCAACTTATTGTTTTGTAGCTTCCAATGTTCAACCTCAATGGCTTTTTTTCTCTGAATTGTTTAAGAACAACCAAGTTCTCTTTTTCCACTTTGACTTGCATTTCTCTAGATTCACGCTTCCAATATTTTCAGTCTCTTTAGGCTCTACAATGTTGCAAGTGGTTTCAGAATCTGAAATAAGTTAGCGTGCTTGTAGATTCTTAATCCGAAATTATGATGTTTATAGCTTCCTAGTCACAAGGCCTTATCTTGTTGGAATTATCTGGATTCTCTACTTATCAATCTTT
>NW_026730435.1:10000-13462 GCF_030272615.1 Cryptomeria japonica
CAAAGTAGGAGATAAATAGATAGAGAGAGGTATAGGGATAGATAAAGATGGAGCAATAAGAATATACAAAGGGAGAGAGATAAAGATGAAGACATAAGGTGATATAGAGATGTAGAGGAGGGAGAGAGGGAGAGAGATATATATGGTCAAATAGATTGATAGATAGATAGAGATATAAGGGGATATATAGAAAGAGGAAGAGGGAGATAAAAAATAGAGAGATAAAGATGAAGACATAAGGTGATATAGAGATGTAGAGGAGGGAGAGAGGGAGAGATATATATGGTCAAATAGATTGATAGAGAGATAGAGATATAAGGGGATATATAGAAAGAGGGAGAGGGAGATAAAGATAGGGAGAGATGGATAAATATAGATGGAGAGATATAGATATATGGAAAGAGAGAGAATGATATAGAGATGCATGGGAATATAAAGGGGAAGAGATAGGCAGAGATAGAGAGATATATAAGGGGATAGAGAGGGAAAAAATGAAGTTAAGATGAAGTGAGATAAAGAGGGGGAGAAAGGGAGAGATGTAGATTTAGGGCAATAATAAGAGCTATGGGGAGATAAAGATATAGAGATAGAGAAATATATGGATAGAAAGAGATAAAGAAAGGATTGGAAGAGAGATAGAGAGAGACATAGAAAGTCATATATAGTAGAAGAGATGGAGGGAGAGATGGAGTGAAGAAAGAGTGGGATGTATGAGAGATATGGATAGAAAGACATATAGAGAGGAGTGAGAGTAAGATTGAGAGATAGATATATAGAGAAAGGAAAATGGAGTAAATAAGAAAGCAAATTATAGGTAGTGGATATAAATAGAGATGGGGAGGGAGAGATTGGAAGATAGAGACAGAGATAGAGATATAGACAAGGATAGAGGTGACATGAGTGAAAGTGAAATCTAATGGAGAGAAATAATAGAGACAAAGGTATAAAGAGAAAGGGAGAAATAGATAGGGAGAAAGAAAGAGATTTAGAAATAAGAGTCAGGGAAGAAAAAATAAAGAGTGTGTGTATGTATAAGCACAAGAGATATGAAGAGAAAGAAAGAGGGATATATATATATACAAACAACTCAATACTTCGAAAAACAAATAAATTCCTTTAAAAATGAATATAAAAAATCTCTTTCATTTCTCTTAACATAAATAATAAATTTATTAGATATAAATTTTTTATATATATATACTATCGACTAGTGCAAGTTCAATTTTAATATAACAAAGCTACACTCGAAAGGATTTTTTTCCAACAATAAACAACAGCGGATATTTCCCCGTTGACTTTGATCCGTTTCGAGAAATACAACACAGGGAGACTTGACTGCCAAAAAGGGCGTGTATATACTTACCATTGGCTATATACACAGTGTGTATTGATCTTCGAGGGTTTTTGACCTGTACAGTGTAGGGTGTCTGATAACCACGTGGAGTTGCGGGTTGATGTGACTGAAGAAATGTTGAATAGACATTAAGGAACCGATTTTTTTTATAGATGCATATTAGTTTTGCATTAGTTTTAAGTCAACGAATTTGGAATCAGGTACGTATGCATATTTTATTTCCAATATTCCCGCGTTTTCACACTATATGTGACTGAGGTTCATTGCTTAATTAATTAAGTTGGAACAAAAATTGACTCGTCGACATTCTTGATAGTTGACTAAAATATGGTTGCTGCTTAGGTTAGATGGAGAACTCTATTTCATTTAAATACTTGAATAATTATAGTAGCATTTATATCAAGAAGAGGTGTAATGGTTATACTAATAATAAGATATACGTAAAATAATATGTTGGAGGGTACAAATCAATAAATAGTATAGGTTGAAAGTATAGAATCTAAGCTAACTAGATGGATCAGTTGACATGCTTACATCAATTATAGAAGACGTTGTGAAGCACAATTTCTATTGCCAGAAGATAAATATATTTAATGTTTATATCACTAGGTCTTGGCATACTTGACTAGTGCAAAGGTTAGAAGGGGCTACAGTGGAAAAAAAAAAAAAGTAAACTATTTCCTGTTCTTATGTTTTAAGTAATAAATTGTAAGAACTAGGAAATTGGTAAAGCTGAAAATTACACAATTATTGTAGTTGCTTCTAGATTAGATTGTGTTCAAGAATTTTTGCATCAACATTTTGGATCACACTCCGTGATCCATCATCATGATGATAAAGAGAGCATAAGGAGATAAAAGTTGATGGATCATGGAGTCTGATCCGAAATATTGATGCAAAAATTCTTGAACACAACCTAATCTAGAAGCAACTACAATATATGGAGTGTGGAAACTTGTTATCATTAATTACACAATTGTATAAAATGATTATTAGAGGCTAAAATGATTTACATTGAATGAATTAGGAATATCTACATATATAGCAACGCACTACCAACTAGAATAGAAAGTACTATCTAGGAATAGGTATGAGTTTGCATGAAAAATTTGTACACATAAGAGTTATCATAGCATCATCTATTAAACTTATTTAGATGAATTTTATTGATATGTATGGAAATTAGATCTTAGGCCTATGAATGCAAACTAAGATCTCAAACCTCTATAGCATTTCATTTGAACAAGAAAAGGCCCAACTTCAATCTTGAAAGGAGAGCTAGGGCTTGAATTATTTCCTTTGTTGAAATAGAATTAAGATTGTGAATTTTGTGTTTATAATCTAGGCTAAATGAGAGGAAAATGATAACTTTCAACAATTACAATAAACTACAAAACTAGAAACCAACATAGTACGTTGCATCTTGAAATTGGATAAACTGAACAATTTGTACCTACAATCCACAATTGAGAAAGACATGTACATAGGTGTTTGACACCTTATTCCATTTGTTTTTCTTGTTCACAATTTAGGATTGTCTATCATAGTTTACATTGTTCTCTTGTAAAACTTTCTATCATCAAATATGAACACACACACAAAAAAATCGGGAAAAATATATTATGATGTATAGGACTTACTTAAGTCAAAAACTATGTTGGTATTCCCAAGTCTACAATTTAAACTATAATTGATGAAAAATAGAGCTTATCATTAGAGATGATAGAAGCTAAACAATAATAGAATTGATAAAATAAAACAATTACAGTTTTCAAAAAATGATCTTTAGAAAATCCCTTCAATTGTTAATGCAATTAAATTATTGCACAACATAATTGACACATGTGAAATCATACTTGAATGTAGTTTATTATACTTTTCTACTCAATGTGTTTAATACTCAGATCTAAAACAAATGCTTGATCATAGGACCTCTTGGATTTTAACTTATAGCTCATGAATGATAGAAGATGTCCTTTATATAGCATTCACAAGGTATTTTTTAAAAGGCCACAAACAAAAATCAATACCATATCCTAAATTGTGAAGACCAACACTAGTAATGACAATAATTTCAGGGTATTATCTCCAGACAAGGTTGGAAGCAC
>NW_026730436.1:0-13320 GCF_030272615.1 Cryptomeria japonica
ATACAATTTTAATGTAATAATATTAATTAATTGAGCAAATAAAATTGGAGTGCCAAACGTTACTATGTTAAATTTATTTATTTAATATAAGGTTCCATATGGGTTAAATAAGTTCACAAGATCAAGTTCATTGACTTATTCTAGAAAAATAAATTATGCCCCTACAATGTCCTCTTACAGATAAACATTTAATAACCTATATTAAATTCTTCCATTTAATTATAAATATCATTAAAAATCTCTAAAAAATATTTATATAACTTAAATCAAATTGTTAAATATTACTCCTTCAAACATTAAATATTAAATATTTGATATGCAATGTTTACATTACCCCTTGGTTAAATTTCCATCCTTATCTTGTATAAAAATTCTCATTAATAAACCTCTTTAATAAATTTAACCAAATATGAGATTAACCTTGCTATATAAAAATTAAAACCCAATCTCAATTATCATCCCTAAAAGAGGTCAATTGAATAAAATAATATCTTAAACTAAATGGGTCAATTTCCATTTCAAATTTTGAAAAGCATTATTTCCCCCTTTTATTTATTTTATTATTATTCTCTTTTATAACCCTAACTAGGTTTTTATTTAAACTCCTTATGACTCTCCTTTTTTTCCTTATTCTTTCCATTCTCTTTACTCTAACCTGAAATTGGGTTAGGGTTTATTTTTGGCAACAACTACAATCTCTTTCTTTTTTACATGCATGTGTGTAGGTGTGAAAGAAGGGGCGGCCATGGCCGAAAATAGAGGGTCGAAGTTCTTTATCATTAAGGGAGGGGCGCAAAGGCGGCGGCGGTTTGTAGGAGGTAGCCCCTGTGGTACCCCACAGGGAGCGGCCGCTATCCAATGTGGCATGCCACAGTGGTGGTTGCCGCCCACTATGGGTTACCATAGTGGCAGCGACCGCCGTTGGGGGTCGCCCGCAGTGGCAGGTTTCGTCTACCCCATTGCGAATGACCCACAACAAGTGATGTTCGCTCAATGTGGTTCCCGTAGTGGCGGGTTCCACCCCACCCACTACGGATGACCCACAGTGAGCGGCACTCACTCACTATGGCGCTCACAGGGGGGAACGAAAGCCCCATCCTGACGGTGGGTAGGGTTTCTTGGCCCTCCCCCATCGGTCTGGTCCAAAAATAATTTATTAACTATTTTTTTTATTTTCTTTAAATGCTTTAAAACATATAATATATATATATATATGTGTGTGTGTGTGTGTGTATATATATGTATACATATGTATATATATATATGTATGTATACATATCTATATATATACATATGTATGTACACACACACACACACACACACACACATATATATATAAGTTAGTTATATAAACCAAATGTATATTTTGACAGAAAAAATGCATGAGGATTTAAATAGATTAAATAACCAGAATGCTAAGATATGATGCATTTTTTTAATTTTATTTTTTTAAAATTTAGTTTTCAACTTATCAACATATATATATATATATATATATATATATATATATATATATATATATATATATATATTAACAACAACCTGTTCATTTCCTTAAATTCCAGATTACTCATTTATCATTAAATTTATATATTTATACTTTAATGTAAATATGCAGTTATTCTTTTCTTTTAAAAATAAATACCACAATTTAGATGAAAATTTAAAACATTAGGGATGAACTTTGCATAGTATATTTAAATAAACTTGTTTTCTATGAAAAACACATAGTTAACTTTTCATTTAAAATAATCTAGACTTGTTTACTTCCTACCATACATGTATTTCAGCTGCAACTTATTTTTCTTTAGATATCATTAAAAAAAACAACAACAAGATAAATGCAAGATTAAAACTAAATCTTAGAATGACCATTAATTTGTGAGCATAAACTATAGATATAAAGGGATATTTCTTTTCATTTCTTTTCACATAACTACACTACTAACATTTCACCATTTCATTTTTTTATTTATTTTTTAGCTTAATAAGGCATAAATAAATTTCATTTCCAATATATTTCAACAAGTAAATATTAATAAAGACTATCTCAAATATCTATAAGGAAATAACTCTATTTTTATTCTTTTCTTTGCAAGAATATGCTCAAGTAATTTACATCTTCATTTCATGATTAAAAAACTTAGACAAATAATTACATTTAATATATCATGGTAATTTTTACAATATCTAGATTCCAAACTTAGCCTCTCATTTCTACTAACTGAGGGATTCCCAAATATATACATTTTTGCAACTATAAAGTAATAAAATTAGGATCAACTCATAGCCCTTTTTCTTTCCTTCCTTTTTCCAAGAAAACCTGCAATAAAAATCTTTTAGGTTGTGACCATGGAGGCTCACCTCCCAACCTAGGCTTACTAGAAGCCACCCCCGAGCTTGGAGAACCAAGATCTAAACAGGATACACACAAGTAACCCACAAACAAGCAAGACAACTTCATAACATTCACATTCCCATCCCAAGGCTAAACATCATCACATATGTGATTATAAAAATGGCTGAAGTTGGATTGAGTACCTTGAGGAGAAAAACTACAAATAGTAGAAACACATTGCCATTGCAAGGCAACCAAGAACACATCACAAGTTCCAAACTTGTCCCAACCATTCCTTATGACCCCCGAGGCATACAAGCCAATAAATCTCCCCTTATGACCCCCAATGCATAAACAATCACTATGTAGCAAGGGTCACAAAAATCCCTTGAGAATCACTCTGTTCCAAAGAGAACCTCTCACTCTAAGGTTGTCAAACAACCCTTCACACCAAGGCCACTCTACCCTCTCAAGGGTGAGTTTGGCCTTGAAAAATCCCAAAACATAAATATAATACTCAACCAAAAACAAAGGGAAGAACACAACATTCTTCCTTCACAAATAAAACAACAATGGGAGAAAACAATGAAATCATACAATCGTTCAAAATAAACTTACAACATACATAAGTAGGGATTCAACCAACCTTGAATCTACCAAAGGGATGCAAAGGATAGTTTGTACTAGAGCTGCCCAAATCCACACTTATTTCTTCTCAAGACTTAACCAAAATCCTATACTAAACTATCAAAACTTCAAGATTCTAAGTCTCCAAAAATGGAGAGTGGGTGATTACCATCCTAAGTCTCAAACCCTTGCCTACGAAGGCTTCTCTCACTCTTTCCAACCTCTTGAATAAAGTGTGAGCTCTCATTGGTTGTTCTTCCCAACCTCTTACAGGTTACTAAAACTGGAAAACTTGTAAGAGGGGAAAAGAAAATGGGGAAGAGGGATCTGACACAAGAAGGGAAGGTTAGCTAACCTAGGAAGAGTCTTCGAAGTTGGATTTTCCCTCATCTTAGGAAAACCAATTTTTGAGGTGTCAAATCGATCACATGGGAGTGGTTACATGCTTAAAAATTCCCCTAAACTATAGGTATACCATATGGACCTTTGGAAAATCCCCTAAACTAACCCTAGGAGTCCATTTGACCCCTTAGAAACCCAACTGAAGTTAACCTACGGGTCAAACTAGAGTTGACGACTCCAAAAACTATCTACCCAAGGAAAATCTTAGACCACACTCAAATATTTAAAAAGGTGTTGGTTGATATAATTTCCCTCCAAGAGACATGTCATTTTCCACACACTTTACAACACATGTCAAGTGACACAATAAAAATACATTACATAATCACACATGGCAATTGTCTCTTTTTGGATTAAACAAATTAATAAATACAATTTAACACACATTCAAATATTTACATTTATGAATAAAACACGATACATATGGGGTGTTGTCTTCCCAAATAGACAACCCTTGGTTTTACAAATGCACAAAGGTCTAGGCTTGATTCTCCATATTGTTTCCATGGTCACATGGATAATTTTCCTGATCATCTCATTTTACACATTAGTAATTCCCAAATAACCACATATAAATTTAACATATAAAAGAATACAATTCAATCACACTGCATACAATTTCCATCATACCAATCAATTTACCATATATCCAATGCAATCCACATAAAGCTATTCACTTAGTGACATTATCATAATCCTCATAAATTTCAACCATTCATAAGACATGCATCATAATTCTAACATCATAATAGATTTTTGTAAATCAAAATAAATGGCATACATCATATCACGGTTATCCAAATTAGTGGATCATATAGGATTTAAATCCATAATACATCTAAATGTACTCCATAGGGTGAAATGATTATGTAACCTGGTTTAATTACTTTTCTCACTAAGCTATCCATCTAACATAGCCCATCCTATTGAATTATAGCATTTATTAATATGGTCAACCATGGTCAACTAAGTTAACCAAAGCTTGATCGGGGAGGGGCTCTACATCCTCCTCCCTTAGAGTTCGACTTACTCCTAGAAGTCGCATGTGTAGAATACGAAACAGGGACATAACACTTCCCATAATTTCACTAAGTTACTCTAAACCATATTTTGCCTACCAAGAAGATGTGTTACTAAAACTAACTTGCTATCATAATTGGCTTACTATCTTCATAAGGTTTAATTCTTAACATTTTTATTACATTTCTCTGCAATTGCAGGTAGGTGTTTACAAAATTCTATCTTTCCACAACATCCAAATCATATCAATAACACACATCAACTCCCATAATCAAGGTTACACATAATAGTTTAATTATTTAATTTCTAGGAGTCCTACTTTGTTAAGGATTCATGTAAAAACATGTTTATCCCACTGTAATTTTCATCCATACTTGCCACTAAAGAAAATTGGCATCACAGTTTATCCAAAATGAATCTACTTATTTTACATCAAGGTGCCTCATAATGGTGTTAATTACATATTTGATGAACCATCCTCAGTGCATGATTTCTTCCAACATCCTTAGGCAACAAGGCATAATCAAGTTTAAGTTCTTCAAATCTACCCATAAGTAGGGTAATTTTCTACTTCTAGGGCCTACAATGCTTAGACTTCTAGGCACCAAGGTTTAAGTTACATAGGGTACATTATTCGCAAACCCCAAACATTAAGGTATATAACAACCCCATTTTAAGGGAGTGAAGAAAAATAATAATACATAATTTAAATATCATCCATGCAAACATCTCCATACACATTACAAATTAACAAGTCTACAATTATCATCACTTTCGCAATTCATTAGGGCTAGATCACCCCTTTTTTCTGTTATGAATTTTCTCGCTTAGATTACTCGCAATTAATTTCATTTAGGAAGATATTCCTTCCTTTATCTTAATTTGAAATAATATTCTTTGTTTATTATTTGTGCCTAATTTTACTCCTTGTGGTATTCTCCCTTGACACACTATCAGTGGTTCAACAAACATGATAGACATTACACAAATCACATCACTAGGGCTAGCTATATCAACCGTCAAAATGACCACTTGACACTCTAAAAGATCAAAATAAAAGTTACTTTTGCCAAGCCCAATCAAAAGAAGAAAAATGTCAGCAACTGAAAGATATTAAAACTAGCAAAATGGCAAGTGCCATAGCTTTAATAAAAAGAACATAAATTTAGTGGTCCTTTCATCATACAAAAAAATATAAAAGAAAGTACTAGCCCCTAGGTCACAATATACTATTCAAAGAAATTTGAAAACACCGTCGAATCAAAACTTGAAACAAGATGACCATATTAGCCATGCTATAGGGAGTAACCGCAACACATCACCCAAGATCACATGTCCTGAGTGTGTTAGGAAGTGATTATTAGACTCTTAAGGTTCTTAGATTATTTATATTCCTTTATTATTTATGAAATATCTTATACACAAGAGATTGCAATCATTTTATAAATCATGTTCCATTTTAACCTTCACGTGATTACTATCGCAAGCAACACTTTCTGATATAATCTGCTATCTATTTAGGGTTATTAACATCCACAATTATATTCTAACAGGTGATTGCACCAACTCTACCATTCTTCATCCATTCTTCTTGGACTTCCATTAATTATCTTAATATGCTAAACCTTGGTTCAATATTACATGGTAACTCATGCATCAACACTTTCATGTCTTACTTACACATAGGGTTGATAGTTTGGTACAAAATTGGCACTTGTATACTTAGAAACACTTAGGGTTTGCATGATGTAATCATATACTTTTACTAGGGACCTCATTTGTTCTCTTAGAACCTTATGCTAGCTCCTTGTATTTTCACCTCTAACATCCATCTGATCTCGTCAAGTAGGAGCACGTTGCCAAATTACTAACACTTATGGTTAAGAACCATTTGGGGTGGAATAATTGTCAAGTAAAATCAATAACGGTTGACAATTAATTCCTACCCACACATTTCATGGCATATTTCCAATAACGCGGAGGGTTGACTTATCCTCTCCTACTTCACTTATGCAACTTATGAATTCAAGGGGGTGTGCACTCGAGAAGTGACCAACACCCACCCTATTAATCAGAATTTGGTAAAAATAGGTTATCCCTTTCCATATTACTTATTTATATTTACTTACTAACCAATTCTGGCATATCACAACCTTAGATTTTCTTCAATCCAAATAAATTACCTTATCATCATAATATCAGGTTACCTAATTACAATATAACATAAAGGTGTCCAATAATTACCAATTTCTTAAGACTCCCATAACTTCCAAGTTCTCCTTTAGCTAACCACATAATTCGGCTCCTTATCATTGTTCTCATAAAACATTTTATACTGCCAACTAATTTTCATTAAAACTTTTGGTATTATAATACTGCTACACTACCTTTCCATAAGCCATTTCCATCTGCTTTCTTTTTCATCCATACTTAATGTTTTTGCATACTTTCACACTTGAGCACCAAAATTTACAAACCTACTTTGGTTGTGCCAAGTAGTTATATTGTGTTCCATATTGTCTTGTATCTAGCTACTAGTCATGATTGGGTTGCACTTTTCTCCTTAGGTTCTGAATGGATATAAGTTAATCATTCCTAGATTATTAGACCATGATTCTTCTACATTCCTTGTACTTCAATAGGGATTTTTCATGATTCCCAGATTCTCTCTACTCTTTTCACCATTTTACTTAGTCCTTTCAAGACTATCTTCCCATAAGGGAACTAGTTGTGGCTTTACTTTGCTTGTTTCCCCAATTATATAACTACGAAAGAAATTATGGTTTAATGCAATTATGTGTTTTAACCCAAGAAGTTCATGTCTCCTCTCTCCTTTTTTAATTCATCTATAGTATTACTAGGGTTCACTTATCAAGGAGATTGACATTCATCATTTTAGTCCTTAACTTTAGGGTTATCCAACACTAGCTTCTCTGCATTGCTACGAGAACTTTCTAACAAATGTACTTAATAAGGAACCTAGCATGACCACATGTTTAAGGTACCTATTCATTAGGATAGGTTAATGCTTCTTTCTGATATTCACAAGAGTACCTATTAACTCTTCTTTATTGGTACCTCAAATGGCAGCCCTAGTTCTTGAACCACCATAACTTCACATAGCTTATAAAGTTAACTTGAACTGTCTCTATCTTAATTGTCTTGTTTATTGTGCCTTTATCTCATGTCTAACTATCTTTCTTGACTTGTCATGTCAAGAACATACCTTGACGGATGGTATTCTCTTAGTTACCTTCAGAGGTATTTTACTGAAGAATTAACTCCTTATACTTGATTTGATTAGGGCGATTATTGCATTTAGGTTCTAATTGAATGGTAACCTCATAAGTACTAATGAACTAAATTCTGTTATTAAACACCCAAAAATATTTTCATATATATATATATAATTTGAAATTTTCATAGCCTTTGGGGTCTTATTATGCCATAACCATTATGACTAATAAGTTTCAAATTTCAAGGCTTTTAGTGACCCTAGGAACCCCTTTAATTGATATATGTTGATCTGTTGGTTTAAAAGAATTTTCACTTATGTTTCACTTTTTTTATTTCGCAAGTTTCCACCTAGGTATTATACTTCAAAGCCATAGTTCAGTTCAACTAAGTTATGAATGTATCCCATGTTCACTAGTGTATGAACCTAGGGCTCTGATACCAAAATGTCATGCCCAAACTGTTGGGCAAAAACACAAACAACAAATTTCTGTTTGAACACTTAATTACATGCAACATATGCTTAAATAATTGTGACAACTTAACAAGTTGTTCCAAACAAAATCTTAATTGATATTAAAATGGGTTCCAAAGAAGCGATGGATTAGAATATAACTAGAAGCCTTAGGTTTCAATAAAACTCCTAGATGATAGAATTAGAATATTACTTACTTAACAATTAAGATAACTCTTATTATGACGTGGAACAAATTAATTTTATAAGGACAATAATAAATTCACTCAAATGCCCATTTCATTTCAGTTGCATTTTATAATACTTAATTAGATCAACTTCTACATTAATATAATTACTTGGTTCAATTTCAATTATTTAACTAATATCAAGTTTCCTCCATCATTGTTATTATATTCTTCCTTTATAACTTAATTAAATCTTGCATCTATTAATTAAGTATTAATTGATTTTAATGTAAAAATATTAATTAATTGAGCAAATAAAATTGGAGTGCCAAACATTACTATGTTAAATTTATTTATTTAATATAAGGTTCCATATGGGTTAAATAAGTTCACAAGATCAAGTTCATTGACTTGTTCTAGAAAAATAAATTATGCCCCTACAATATCCTCTTACGGATAAACATTTAATAACCTATATTAAATTCTTCCATTTAATTATAAATATCATTAAAAATCTCTAAAAAAGTATTTATATAACTTAAATCAAATTGTTAAATATTACTCCTTCAAACATTAAATATTAAATATTTGATATTCAACATTTACATTACACCTTGGTTAAATTTTCATCCTTATCTTGTATAAAAATTCTCATTAATAAACCTCTTTAATAAATTTAACCAAATCTGAGATTAACCTTTCTATATAAAAATTAAAACCCAATCTCAATTATCATCCCTAAAAGAGGTCAATTGAATAAAGTAATATCTTAAACTAAATGGGTCAATTTCCATTTCAAATTTTGAAAAGCATTCTTTCCCCCTTTTATTTGTTATATTATTATTCTCTTTTATAGCCCTTGTAGACACCCAAAATTGTCATGTCTAATTAAATAAATATTTTATTTATTCAATTATCTAAGCCTAATTCTTCTATTAATTAAATAAATCCTTATTTATTTAATTAATTCATTTATCCTCTTCTAGCCTTATTTATCATTTAAATAAATACATTTATTTATTTAAATTATCCTTTTCCTAAATTAAATAAATATCTTATTTATTTAATTATCCCACTTCTTCTATTAATTAAATAAATCTTTATTTATTTAATTAATTCATTAGCCTTTTCTACCCATGACACATGTCATTCATCTCTTAATTCATACACTACCTACCCCTTTCATTATTTTATTATTTCTTTTACCTACCCTCTAATCATAGCCGACCTCCTTTTACACCTCTCAATCTTATCCCTCCATTTCATATGGTGTCTTCTATATAAGGAGATGCTTCTTTCATTATCAAACCCTAATTAATCATCCTAATCACTCAACCTAATCATTCATGCTAATCATCTTGTATGCAATTGACTACACTATAATCCTACTTGCAACCACATTCCATTCTTTGTTGAGCTCTTGTGCACATAAAATCTGAGAGCAAATATATCAAGAAAGATCAATGGAGATAGGAAGAATGGAGATCAAAACCCTATTGGACATGTGATGGTATGATCTTTGTGATTTCATGTGATTTGCATTGTCTTAGGTAATCTTCATATGTTATGGTGGATCCTTGTTGTTGTTAGGCTAGCGTTTTGTGGTTGAATTCATTTAGCCTTTCAATATTGTTATTATTGTTATCCATTTTCACCATATACATTTTGGCACGCCCGGTGGGACTCTTGTCCCTTTTTGCATTTAACATTTGGTTGCAGATTTTGTATTTTGAAGTTTTAGATCGGACATTTTCGACAATATTTTTGACATTTTCATGTCTGCACACTTTCGGATCACATTTTTGATTATCTTGTGCATCTGCAACATCTGGGATTGCGTCTGTGATATTGGCAATATTTTATTTTGCAGGTTCCATAAAAGTGCGTCTGTGTTGTAAAGGTGCGTCTGTGATGTTTTTAGCCACGTCTGCATCCAAGAAACGTGTCTGTGTTCTGTAATCGCGTCTGTGCATCATAGAACCGCGTCTGTGTAACAAAAGCATGTCTGTGTAGAGGGTAACCATGTCTGTGTTCACCAGTTTTGAATTTTGAGTTTTTATTAATTCAATTTTTGGATTTTGCATCTAGGGTTTCAGATCTAGTTTATTTTGAGCTAACATTTCCAGATCTAGCTAACAAAAGTGGTTCAACTTGTCTTGAAGGCTAAATCATTTGGTTGAAGGTCCCTATTTTCACAAAGTCTTTTGGGTTTAAAATTTACCTAACTTGTGTGCTTGCAGGAAGGGGTAATCATTTGAAACAATCCAAACTACTAACAACTCTTTGTTGCAGGTCCTTGGCAAGGGTTTTTTTGGATTTTTATTGTGTGCCTTGTTTTCATAGACTAGCAAACACTTCCATTGGTGCACTAAAATTGAATCGTTCTCTTTTGTGTCTTGAGCAATAGGCTCTTTTTGTTTAATATTTAGAGAGCATGTCTTCCCGTGTAGTCATTAGGACTACTAGTGAGAAGAGAACGACCCAAGTGGTAGCGAGGAAAACCCACCTCTTCCGAACCACTATAAACAAATGTATTCATGGTGAAAACTATGGATAACGTGTGCTGATTAGTTATGTCTCCCCATAAACCCATTTGATCAAATTTATTTGATCAGTTGTAGGGCGTAACCCCTACCGGCTGGGAGCCTTCTGTATTTATAGAGCTGAAAGTGCCGCATGTATGGACACACGAGCGGATGCCCTTACTAGCACCATTTTGTTTTAGAACCCCAAATCCTTCTAGTTGTTGGGGCAGGAGGTCAGACCTCTGGTAGCAGCCCACACACATACGGTTCTTAGTAGAGATACAAAGTTCACCACGGGGAGTTTTCACGGGGGCTGATGCTTGGCTGACCCGAGAAGTGAGTGTCGAGGGTGGAGCCAGTGAGGTCAAGCATCTAAGTATCCACTCTGAATAGCATAGCCTTGGGGGTAAAACCCCATGTGGGATCAACAACTATTGTCTTGGCCAACCATAAGAATTGTGCTTGACTTATGTTAAACATTCAAAGCATTCAAGACCAAACAACAAAACATTGTGTCTTTTGTGTCTTCAAGTGTATGCAAAATATTTTTACATCAAACAACACACTTTTATTGGATTCATTTTGGAGTCCCCATCAACACTGTGTCCTCTTGTCATGAAAAACAATCAAACAGTCAGATTTGGTCACAACAAAACAACTTCACAGATTGGAAAAATTGCACAAAATTTGTAGAAATGTGTCTGTGTCGGGCATAATAGCATTTGTGTTGTCTAGTCGCGTCTGTGAAGGGTAGAAACACGTTTGTGTCCATAAAATCAATAGTACACTTGGCAAAAATCTCAAAAATGCATCTGTGTTAAACAAAGCAGCGTCTGTGTCGGGAAATCGCGTCTATGAAGTATACAGGCACATCTGTGTCCAGAATTGGAAAACCGTTGCAGTCCAACAAGCAAAAACAGTCAGTTTCAGAATTCTTGAGCTTCCTAGGTCATTTCTCCAGGGTTTCATTTAGCATTCAACCTGTCCTTGGGTCTCACAAAGTCCATCATTGCTTTACATCTCACTTTACATTCACAATTGTCTAACTTGAGTCAAAAGGTCACTTGCTTGTCCTCATCATACTTTGTCAACACACTACATACAACAACACTTTGCTAAGTGGTCCCTCATCAAGGTTTCTTACCTTTGGGTCTCATTTGGTCTTACTTAGAGTCAAGGTCAACTTACCTCATCAAGAGAAACTATCCTCTCCTTGGAAGCCACACCTACTCAACTACACACATACTTGGTCTTACACTTTGGACATTGCAAGTACACTTCAGATTCATTTACATTTCATCCAACTCTTGGTCTTCCATACTCTTTCCATTTTTCATCTAGTCTCACACATCTTGGTCAATACCTAGTTCATGGTTGAAACCCGTCTTCAAAAATCTAGGAGAGAAACTAAAGAGGCTCAAGAGTCCACAAACATGAGTTCTTATGAGTATGACAATGATATCTTTTTCAATTCTGATCATACTACATTACCTGACATGGATACCTATAGAAACATTCCAAATGTTGAGAACATGGACACTATAAACAACAATGCTACACACAATGACAATGTGGACAATTTTTCAGTACATTCAGCAAATGTGGAAGAATCCATTATGAATCCCCATTTCAATCGATTGGTTGAGGAAATAATGAGGAGGGATAGACAATACTTCTTACAAATGATGGCACAAAGTGGAGCCAAGATACCTCATGATTTTGACATGTCTCAAATAATGGAACATAAACCTTTGCAACAACCTCACTCCAACATGGATCAAAGGAGACCTAATAGTGGAGGAAATAGAGGACCACACATGGTACCTGAATCACCATCAACTTTGCTTCAAAAACCAGAGGTCCCACATACATATGGTCAAGCATATGATACTCACCTTCGTAGACCATTATGGAAATCTTATGCAGATAGATATGCTCAATCACATACCAATGCTAAGGATCAACCACCAAAACAATTGGATATTCAAAGGCATGCTCAAAATTTGGACACAAGGAAACCTCATGTCAAATTTGGGGGCAACACAATAGAACATGACATGCCTGTAGAATATGGTATACATGCACAAAATAGATATGTTGTTCCTCAACATGAATCTATACCAAGTGGTCCACATACATAGCATCATTATAGACCTCCTCCATATGAACATGTGTATGATCAATATCATCCATATATGCAACATGCACCCCCTCCAATTGGTGCCTCAAGCATGGGGTATGGTCCAAGAATTTGATCTCCACCTAAGAGTAATTTGGAGCAACAAATCAGAGAATTACAAAAGAAAATGGAGGACATAAATACACCAAAGCCAACATACACAATGAGAGACATATGTCCTTATCCATTTGACAAGAGCATTCCAATGCCTCCTTTTCTTACACACTTTGTGACGCCTAAATTTGATAAGTATAGAGGAAAAGGGGATCCTAAGGCACACATAAGACAATTTTTCATAGCTTGCATTGAGGTAGCAGCAGAAGAGACATATTTGATGAGATTATTCCCACAAA
>NW_026730437.1:0-13276 GCF_030272615.1 Cryptomeria japonica
TGTTGTTTGCAAGATTTAAAAACTGGAGTTGAAATAATTTTCCCAGGCTATAAGGAATATTGCCACTAAATAAATTGTTTGCAAGATTTAATATTTGGAGTTGAGATAATTTGCCGAGGCTTGAAGGAATCTTGCCACTAAATAAATTGTCATTAAGCAACAATATTGAAATACTGGAAGGCCATATTGATGGGATGCATCCACTCAGACCATTTCTTGACACATCTAACTCTGAAAGTTGTGTGCATATTGAAAGATTTGAGGATAGGCTTCCTTCTAGATGATTTCCTGATAGATTTAAATGATACAACTGAGGACTGGTTTCCCATAGCCAAGAGGGAATTACACCCACAAGACTGGCGTTAGTTAATTCCAAACTTTCAAGTGAGAATTGTGTTGAGATCCAAGATGGAAATTCACCATCAATTCTACACGACATTAAAGACAACTCATGTAATTGAAAGGATGGAATCCAGATTGTGCTAATATTTAGCACACAATCAGATAAAGACAAAGAACTTAACCTTGTAAGCTTGTGAAAGAAATTTTCTGAGATCAACTGGTGGTGATTTAGTGACAGGCCTAATACAACTAAAGAAGGTGGAAGTGAGGAAGAAGAGATGGTTTCATTGAAACGATTGCTAACACCATCCAACACCTGGAGTAAAGAAAGATTGCCTAAGGAATCTGGAATGTTCCCCCTCAGTTCATTGTTAGAAAGATATAAGTTTCTCAACAAAGAGAGACTTCCAAGAGAAGCAGGTATGCTTCCACTAAGTTGGTTGTAAGAAAGGTCAAGTTCAGTTAAAGAAGAAAGGCTTCCAAGAGAAGCGGGTATGCTTCCACTAAGCTGGTTGTAAGAAAGGTGAAGTTCAGTTAAAGAAGAAAGGCTTCCAAGAGAAGCAGGTATGCTTCCATTAAATTGGTTATAAAAAAGGTCAAGTTTAGTTAAAGAAGAAAGGCTTTCAAGAAAAGCGGGTATGTTTCCACTAAGTTGGTTGTAAGAAAGGTGAAGTTCAGTTAAAGAAGAAAGGCTTCCAAGAGAAGCGGGTATGCTTCCATTAAATTGGTTTTGAAAAAGGTCAAGTTTAGTTAAAGAAGAAAGGCTTCCAAGAGAAGTAGGTATGCTTCCACTAAGTTGGTTGTAAGAAAGGTAAAGTTCAGTTAAAGAAGAAAGATTGCCAAGGCAGGAGGGTATGTTTCCATTGAACATATTAAATGAGAGATCAAGATATGTAAGACGGGTGAGAGAACAAACGAAAGGGGGAATCATCCCACTAAAGCTATTGAGAGATAAATCTAAATAGCGAATATAAGAGAGATTTCTCAAACAGGGAGGAATGACAGTACCTGATGTAAGAGAGATCTCCCAAACAGGGAGGAATGACAGTACATCTCTTATAGTGAGTGATGTGAGAAAATGAAGTTGGCACAGGCTCTCAGATATCACGCCTTCAGCACCGAGATAGCGTATGTCAAGAGAGACAACGTGGTTGGTGTGATTGTCACAGGAGATGCCTGTCCAGTTGGTGCAACAGTCTGTTCCATTCACCCACGAAGTCAGATTGAAGTAGAAAAGATTGAAGTCGTAGGAAATATTGAGGGCAGCTTTGAAACGAAGGAGAGCCTGGGATTCATGGGAAAGACACCTGGTCGAGAGTAATGGATGGGAAAAAGAAGAGTGTGGAGAGAGGAAAAGGAAGACAGGCAAAACAGACATGAAAACTAAAAACAGCTTGTGTGAAGGGATGGCCATTCTATTTGGGATGCAGGAAAACGCAGGTGGGAAAGGCTCTTCTTATATTTTCTACCGGTCAACGGGTCAATGATTTAGTAATTAACCAAACGTCTTTAATAAGTTTGTGTTGTTACCTTGCACTTGCACTTTCTGCAAATTTAAAATAATTTTAAACTTCACGACTTTCGGCTGTTTCGGAGAAAAGCGTTTTCTTGAATGAAATTAATTCTAATTCTAATTCACGTAACCGTTATTTGAGGGAATCCCGAGAAGGAAAAAAGTGGTCATGATTAATTCTAATTCACGTAACCGTTATTTTGATGATTAATTCTAATTCACGTAACCGTTATTTTGATGCTCTCGTCCGTCTAATTTTAAGTTTTAGGTTCAAAGATGTATGCCTGCCTACAAATTAACTAGAGACGGCTTCTATACACATTTGATTACTGACGATCAAGAATGTGATCTTAGAGGTGATTAAAATATGGAAAAGATCTTTCAGTAACCATATCTTTTATATAAAGAAACTTCTTATATTTCTCATTAAGCTCACTACCTATTAATTAATAATAATAAGATTTACATATTTTTAATAAATAGATAAAAAAAATAGGTTGTAAATCCAACTAGTGATATAAAATAGATTTTAAGTTTTTAACATACATTTTCTAAATATTTGGTTAGAGTATATGCAATTTAGAATTCATTAAATATAATTTTTTTAAATTTGTAAAGGTTTATATTTGAAGGTCATAATAATATATTGTTATTATTTACTTATATTGAAGATGTTTCTTTTATGAAAGCAAGCAACTTTACTTTGAGTGATCAATGACACAAAACTTAGAAAGCATGTAAGAGGATGTAATGCATCATCATCTAACATATGGATTTTCTTTTCAATCACTATTTTTTTTTTTAATTTGCTAGATTTTTCAGAAAGATGAGTACAAATATGATCAACATGAGGAAAATAACAATATGATTCTGCCTTTATTTTGCTTGTCACATGCAACTTTGATATAAGTAGTAAAATAAGTACAAAACACATTTGAATTGGCACATTTTTAAAAAAACCACTAATTAACACTCACAAATATACTCAACCAACCCCTCTTTTCACTTCAATAGCTAACTTAACCAAGTAACTAAACATCCACAACAAACAAAACTCTAAACACTTTTCCTATCTAATTATTTTCACGAAACAATGACAAATTTTTATTTATGACTAATATTTAATTATATATTATACATTATTTTTTTATCAAAATAGTCTACAAAATAGATGCATCTTTATGTAAAAGATGAACTTGTCCTTTAATTTTTTTCTATTGATAATGGAATGGTGCACCCTTTTTCCTACCTAATGTGAAACACAGAAGTGGTGTACCATAGCGTTGCGGACAATATTATGCGTATTAGCTGTAGAAGTAACTTAAAAATTGACTACGATGACCAACATTAAAATTGACTGGACGTGTCCTCGCTTTGAATTTAGTAGACTCCTGAAAGTAACCTTACTATCTCTTCCAGGCGAGTTTTCATCTTAGAGGGACAAAATCAAGGTGAAATTCTACTTACTTAAGCAGATTAGGAAGGGAATAAAGCACATATTATTCTATTGTCTCGTCCACCTTGTAGACACAAATGGGCAAGTTCCTAGCTTACTAAAAACAAATAGTTTAATATCAGATGTTAATTTTACTTCATAGAAATATGAAAAATAGATATTTACTTTTGGGTTTGGATGACCTCTAAATTATAATGGATTGTTTGATCATAAAAAAAAATTAGGTCTAATAGAATGTAATATTATACATGATTGTAAAAAGATTAAATTGAGTTGTTTCAAAGAAACACCATCCAAAGACTAGTCAAACCACAAGTGTCAAATCACAAACAATTTCATCTTATCTCATGTAATACATATCGACGTTTTAAGTGTCCATACATCAATTATCAACCCTCTATCATGGTGTTCATTATAGGGGCTCAAATGAGTAGACAATCTATGGCATATGCTCATTTTAGAGACCTTACTCACTTCAAATAACTTATAGTAATGAAAGAGTTGTAGTTCGATTAGTAAGAATAATATTATGTTCATCATACCATCCACCAAGATTCAAATCCCTCAAAAGTGAGATTTAACCAAGTTTGATCCTAGGAGATCTTTAGCCCCTACTTGTGGTAGCTTAGGCAAATGACAACTTTTTCTTTAGATGCATACTTCAATATATAAATGCAGGGGTATTGATATCTAAGCAATCTAGTTGTTGAACCACTACGAAAAAACTCTTAATAGATTCATTTCATGTTTTTACTTAGTACATTAAGCCAATATTTTGAGATATATCAAACTTGATATAAATTGTAGAAAATGGTAAAGGTAATTTTGCTAATAGCTTATTCTTATATGATAAAGGGGATAGGGTGTCTAGAGAGAGAGGAAGTCATGTTGTTCTACGAGTCTTTCAAAATCAAGAATAACATTTGAAAAAGGGGATCAACTAAGAAGGATTTGTTCAAGGATAAGAAGAGTGAGGTTATGTATTGCTCCTTAGACTATTTTGGTTTCAAACTATCTTGATGCAACTTCACTCCTTTAATTCATTACTTTTTAGCCTTCATTTTCCTTATCTCGACTCCTTTCCTGATTGTTATTTTAATTCAATCATAGATTTATTTGTTCCATACTACTCTTTGATGTTTGTTTGGGATTTTCATTATTTTACCTTTCACATTTCGTTAAAAAATGCATACAACCTTTAAATAGTAATTAATGCAGACACAGAGGAAGGTTTTAGAGATAGGACTATCAAACCATGTAGCCTAGATTTACACACGACAAAAATATCTTAACACCATGAAATATCATCGATTCATATAGTAGAATGATTATAGAATTTTTATTTGCTTTCTAAGTATAAATTACAGATTGGCCACAAGCCACCACAAGCTAATTGCAAGCTTACATGAAAATATGGAATTCAGGATAAGACTCTTGTTACTAACTCACTAACTTGTTGACTCCTAACTTGCTTAGTGACTACTATCTCTCTAGCTTCCTAACTACTTTCTCTTATATGGAATAGATGTTTAGATATTCATTCTAAGCCTTAGCAATTATTTGTGTCAATTAAAAGGTGCCCCAACACTTGATGCTTCATGAAATGTGTAGGTTGACTTAATCTTGATGATGAAGCTCAAAGAACTAATAAATTAGGCTAGGGTCCAATTTGGAAGTTTCATTGGTCACTATCTATTGTGTGATATGTTAGATTTTATGTTGGAAGGTACAAAAAGGTTTTGCATGTGTCACTTGATCAACTGTATGATATTTTATTTGTACTATGATCTTTTTTAGTGATATATTTCTAAAAATTGACCCAAATGCCTTGATACTTAAATATTTTGTTCAAATGGTGTCATATATGTTTGGTTTTTTGTTCCAAGCCAAATGATTGTAACACAATAGATCACATTAAAGTTTTTTGGGATGCGCCTGCATCAGACACCCAAGGTTATTTGATAGGTGAGTCGTTCACTTTACCAATTGTGGATAAAATCCAAGGCATTCCATCTCTACTTGTAAAACCCGTGATGAGTCTTCTACTAGTATTCCTCTCTCCTTCACTAGGTATTCCATGTACCATCAATTTTTGGTATTATACTCAACTTTGTTGTCCAACATCTATTCTATCTACTCTTGTTGGTATTGTGGTAGTTTCTCCTTGAAACAAACTTCTATATTGCCTCTTCTTAAATGTCTCTCATCATACTAATGAATATCTACAATGTTTAATATGGGTGGTATGTCAATTACATTTGGTAACTTAACTTCATGCATGTTACTTGAGTCAAAAATTTTAAAAATTCTTCATGGACCAAACTTCTTTATCTTGAGTTTGTTGTATATGCCTAGTAGGAATCTCTCCTTCTTGAGATATATCTTAAATTCATCACCAACTAGGAACTCTTTGTGTCTCCTTCTCTCATGTACTTAACCTTTGCATTTGTTATTCATTGTCTATAAGTGTTTCCCAACTTCAATATGAATTGTAATTTTTCATTTAGTTTCTAAATTCCTCTACTGAACTACACTCCTTTTTCCTTCTATATTGGTAAATTTGAGTTTCGCAACTCTTGTGGGGTGCACCCCAATCAAAATCTCAAATGGTTTTCTCCTTGTACTCATGTTTATTGAGTTATTGTATGCAAAATTTTCTTGTGTTAGGATCATGTCCCAATTTTCTATCTTGTCTCCTACTAGACATCTCAACAAGTTGCTCAAACATTAATATACTACCTTCGTTTGTCCATTAGTTTGTGGGTGAAATCTAGAACTAAACTTTATATAATTCTTCTTCTTTTTCATAATATCCTCCATAAATATTTTTCAAATGGTGTTTCAACCTTACAATTATATAGGGTTACTGTTTATAGTAAGTTTCCATTTGAGTGCAAATTGATCCTATTGGTAAACAAATTTTTCACTGTGATTGATTCTCCAAAACTGACATTATTTTCCCAAAGAGAAGTGACAATCATTCCAATATTTGGAGAGATTATTATAAAATAGCATAATTCCTCTATTTTTGAGAGGAGCAACTCTCTCGTATGATGGTGTTTTTATGGGTTTTGTGTGCGTTTAACTTGAAAGTATTAAAGGAGACAAGACAAAACTAAAGGAAGATGAATAACAAAATCCCTACTGGCAAACCTACAAATATTGAATATGATTTCACAACTGATAATAATTGCAAAGGTATTTTCATGATAAAGTATGTTTTTTTATGCAATGACAATGAAAGAAGCATGAAATATCTCAACATATGAAGAGATGAGTAACTCCAACACATTCAAATTAAGATACCAAATCTTAAATGTACTTAATAAGATCAATTGCATGGATTATAAGAAATTTAATAGATGTGATTTTTTCACGTAGACAAAAGATATTGCCAACTTGACATCAAAAAATTAGTAATAATAACTTGAAAATTAATCTAGAACATTCGAGCTAAATAAATTCTTTATTGTTTCCATGGAATTATGCAAACTCAAGAACCCTTCTATACAAAGTGTAAACACAAAAGCCGTCAATGTATCTCTCTAAGAATTTTTGCAAAATTTCTCCTCTATAAAAGTCCCCTTTACATTTTAATTAGCATTGTATTTATATGCCAGCTCTTTGATAACTAACTTGTAACCACTTTTTGTAACTACCTAAGTAATCACTTTTCATAACTACCTAAGTAATTATTTCTCGCAGCTACCTTAGTAATTATTACTCATAACTATCTAAGTAATCGGTTTTTATAACTACTTGTTGGGAACAAGTTAGGATTTACCTAAATTTTCTATAAATTGGGTCAAAATTATAACTCTTAATTACAATAAGTGACATTAGTCAGTTTTACAAAATGATAATTTAAAATTTGTAACTAAAGAAGAGCGTATTATTGGTTTTTTTGCAATGAGCATTGTGTCTCTTCCTAATCCATGAGTCATGCATTCAAAATCAAGGTCTATCAATGAACAACCTATCCTTAATGGATCCTCACCCTGACAAAAATTTGAATCTCCATGCTCTGTTAAGTTTGATCACTAAATTTAACTCTTTTATCACAAATATAGGAAATTTTCTCACTTAGGGTTAGGATTATAGGATCTAGGCAGTGTCCCATTACTTTTCTCACAAATTTAGTTTCTCCTAGTACTCCATCGACACCTCCAATTGCACTTACTATCTCATTCACTCAGTGCAAGTTACCTTCAATGATCTCATCTTCAAACATCCTCATTGTCTAAAATTTATACTTTAGATTATGCATCTGGACTTGCTTGATCTTTAGATCTCCTTCATAAATCTTGCTTAACTTATCCCAAATTTCCTCTATATATTTGTAACCCATGACCTTCAATAACTCTAAGTCACTCAAACTACTAACAATTGCATTTCTTTCCTTAGCAGTATTCTCATGCTCATTGATCTCATTCGAAGTAGATGGACTAGTATAACTACTATTAATAATATCCCATATTTCGGGTGATGGAGAATTCAAATAATATTCCATATGTGCTTTCCAAAAGGAATAATTTGTGTCATCAAACATTGCTACTTTGTAACTATCCTCCTACACCATCTCAAAGATTCTCAAGTGGTTAAGATTTACTTAGAAGAACCTTGCTCTAATACCAATTGTTTAACACACCACAAGACTAAGAAGGGGGGTGAAATATTCTTATCAAAGTCCTTTTAAATTTCTTTAGTAATAAATACTTATCAATTATCATTAACCAACTAAACATCAATGAAAGATGAAACAATAAACACCAAACACTAAACACATGAACACAAAAATTTTACATGGGAAATTCAATGTGGGAAAACCCATAGTGATAATCACACTCACAGTATAAGTGATTGAATACAATGTTTTAGGCACAAGGCCAAGGAAGCTCAATACTCTTGATTTGGACTTGTAGGATAAGGCACACAACCTTAGGGAAAGATACAGTGGACATACATTATTGAGATTCATGATCCTAAAGCAAGATACAGATCTACCAAGCTACCAAAAGGACTCAATACTTTTTGACAAACATTGAGAAAAGATGAATTGAATCTAAGTAGGATCTCCTTATCATAAATACATCACAAGTTGATATATTCACACTTTTTCCTTCAACACATGTACTTCTACATCATCCTCAACCAATCCACACCTCAATTCACACACTTGCACATCTATATAGATCAACTTATTCATCGACACACTCAAATGCATCGGTCACAGACAATCATAAATTACACAACGTCAACTACAATGAAGTATTTCACTAAATGTGGTCCACTCTAGGAGATAAAGGGGATTGCAATACATCACAACATGTCTTCCTAAGTTAATTCCAACAAACTACACACACCAACACATCCTTCAAAGTCAACATCAAACGTAACATGTAGATAAACAATAAAGCACACTAGCCAATCATCCCAAAATAATTTTCTAGTGCAAATAACTTAATATGTATCTTGACATGCCCCAATAAAACCCATAACAACACGTTAACTCAACCTCCAATCAATATCTAGACCAAAAGAGTATGATCCAAATAAGATAAACCAACTAAGTCGGCTAGAGACCAATACAATAGATAGCACCAAACAATAAAACAACATAACTTTAGTTGCAGAGAAAACCAACACTTGAATTTTTAACTATAGCATTCCATGAGCAATAAGAACATGCCCTCCAAGCCAAAAAACTTGAACTAACATTGCAGAGTGATGCAGAGCATTCTTTGGACTAGTCTTAATAAATAACCTCACTATTAACAAACTACAACAATCAACTTCAACATTCAAAGGACTAAGGACCTAAAAATATAATACTGCAACATCCACAAAAAATAGGCATTAAATCCAAAACTGCAATTCATCATCTTCAAAAGCAAAGGAATGCAAAGAATTCTCCCATTAGGACTTTAAATACTCTTTCTTGTGTATTTCAACTTCCTTTATTGCCACCTTTTAGAAACACCACATACTCACTCAATATTACAAGTAGACATCATAACAACATTTGAACTCTCATTTTCAGATCATACAATACCAATTAATAATTAGATCAATGTTAATGACCACAATTGTACTAAGAACATAACTGAGCAACTACAACTTTCTCTTTACCTATGTCACTAATACACACAAGTGTGACATTAATGACAACACCATGCAAATTGCAAATTGTAAATTGTAGACACCTATAATACTCCTTTAATTAAATAAATATTTACTATTTATTTATTTTATATTTCATAATGTCTTGGAGGCCCCTGCTTATCGTCTCTCGCAAAGACAAGGTTGTGAAGCATCCCTTAAGTTGTTGCGCTTTTGAGTTTAAGGAGACTCCAAGTGTGGGACTGATTTTTCTACCATTGGACATTGACCTTATGAATAGCCCATTTTTGGTGTGTCTTCTTTTGTGATAAGATCAATGGAAATTTGGGCTTTGAAGATTGTAGGCCATACTCTTGTTATCATTAATCACACAACAACCATTATGTCTTCTTTTTTGCAATGTTTTCTTGCCACAATGATCATCAAAGAATTAGATTTGGTCACATTCAATACCGAAAAAACAAATTTATACTTGGATAGGCATTAGGCAAAAAAAACTTCCCCAAAAATGTGTCTCTAAGACTTCTTGTTGCATTTGTGGCACTTTCCATCACATCTCTAAGACATCTTGTCGTTTGTGTTTTCGATATCTATTGTCATGTCTATTTTTATGCAAAAATACATATTACGACATTATTATTGTGTGTTTAGATCTTAAAAACACATTTGTGACATATATCATCGCATCCCTAGTATCTTTCTACGTATTTGATTAAAGAGATTGACAGAGTTTCCCAACTAATTCATTAGGATTCCTAGTCAGTCAACCATCAAGTCACCATTTCTACCTTTTCATTTTTAGTGCTTTCAAACCCCCATTCATCCAAAACACCAACCTTGTGAGAAGTTAAAAGTTATATTCTTGTCCTCACTATCTTGCATCAAACTTTGATATCACCAAGTGGTCTCTTCCTTAGATCTATCATCTTCAAGTAGGACACCATTATAGTCTCTTGAGTTAGGATACCTTACCTTGGAATTTGTCATGTTACGAGAAGTCATATCTTGCTTGAGTTATTGATTCATGGATATCTATCATAATCCTAATTCTATCATCATTTGGAATTTCATTTTAGGACCTTTACAAGGAAAACTCCTGACTTTTGGTCATTATCATATATTTGCCCCATCATTACCCCTTGGTCATCTTTCCATTCCCTCAAGTCAAACTTGGATCTTATATGATTGAAACTAGTGCCCAAAGACTCAAAAGAGAATCCTAGGAAGCTTAAAGATCTCAAGACATGGATACTTACGCTTATGATGAATAAGAGTTTTACAACACTAGGAATTTCAAAATCTATAGTAGTGAGCAAGATTCAGATAATGAGTCCAACTCAAAATTCAACAAGTTGCTTGAGACAATCTTACGCAAGGATCCACAATTGTATTTCTTAATGATTTCTCAAGATGGTGTCAAGTTACCTCCCGATTTTGATGTGTCTCGACTTTTGGAGGTCAACCAAGATAGTGTCGATGCTAGTTAAAATAGACATAGAGATACCCAAGTGTTTGAATCACCTTCATGCCTTTTGCAAAAAACTAGACATCCATATCCAAATGCGTATTTGATGAACTCATGAGCAATCTCATACTAGTGACCTTCATAGTTGAAGAACTACCAATACACATATTAATGACCAACACTAAGATCAACATCATGATACAAACCAAGGTCAGGTTTGTGTTCGTACTTTCACTAAACAACCTCATGTTTCATTAAAGGAGAATCAACATGGTCATATCCAAGGTTAATGTCAAGATACCAAATAAGGTCATGGTCATGGTCCCACAAGACAACCTGATGTTTTATTTGATGATCAAAACCAAGGTCATGTTTCTAATACCCATCATAATCACATTCATGATTCTCACACTCATTCAAGGTTCTTTAATCAATACCAAGGTCATATTCTAGGTGGTTAATATAAAAATTGCATTCCTCCTCCACCACCTCCAAAAGACCCATATAGTTACATTCCTCCACCCAGTACCCAACATCCTAGTTATGTACCTCCTCTCGCTAGTCATTACAACACCTTCATTACACCTCCTAATGATATTTGCAACAAGAAGTGAAGGAATTACAACAATAAATGGATAGTATGCATACTCTTCTTAAGAACTACACGCTTCAAAATATTTTTCCTTATCCCTTTGATAGGAATATACCCATACCACCCTTTCCCTCTAATTTTGATGTGCCTAAATTTAACAAGTACAAGGGAAAGGGTGATCCTAAGAAACATATTAGAGAATTATTCAGTGCTTGTATATAGGTTTCTCATGAAGATTCCTACCTAATTCACCTCTTCCCTCATAGTCTAGGGGGACAAGCTATGGAGTGATTTTCATGATTACCTCTTGGGATTAGTTCTTGGGGTGACTTGGCTAAGAATTTCATTCAACATTTCTCCTAAAAAACTAGGTATGAGGTCTCAATGACAACTTTATATACCACCTACTTCTAGTGCAGGACATACACATATATTGACAACTACAGACTATTTTCCTAAATGGGTTGAGGCCATTCCGGTATGAAAGACATCCTCAGAAGGTCATTTGTAACTTTTTGAAAGAGAACGTCCTAGTTTGATTTGGGGTCCTGCTAAAAATTGTGGCTGACAATGCTACTAATTTCTCTTCTATCGAGATTTCTTTATTTTCTATGATCATGGAATCTCTCTTGCTCACTCTCATTATTATCCTCAGGGAAATGGTCAAGCTGAATCCAGTAATAAAAACCTCATAAATATCATGAAAAAAATTAGTGAGTGAAAACTTCAAGGATTGGCATAAAAAGTTGTATGAATCCCATTGGGTTGATCGTACATCGCCAAAGCGGGCTATCGGGATGTCACCATTTGAACTGGTCTATGGTGTAGGCACTTAGGTAGCACTTCCTTTGGAACTGGCAACTACTAAGTTACAAACTGTCATTGAAGACGCTTATTTTCAGAATTCTTTGGAAAAGTGGATTATGCATTTGATGAGAATAGATGAAGAAAGGGATAAATTAGTGGACCGGGTAACAGAGCACTAGATGAGGGTGAAGAGGATATTTGACAAGCGGGCGAAGCTGTGAAAATTCATGCTAGGTGATCAAGTATTGCTCTAGGAAAGAAGAAGGGAACCCAAAGGGGCACATGCAAAGTTTGAATCGCTCTGGAAAGGACCGTTCTTGATTCATAAGGTAAAAGGACCAAATTCATTTAAACTTGCATATCAGGATGGTACTACTCTTCCTCTAACATATAATGGTCAGGATTTGAAGTTATATCAATTGTAAACGAGTGTCCCTCATGGTTTTGTATATAGTGTTCTGGTTGTTTAGCAGTTGTGTGTCTTTTCTATTTTTGTTTCTGTTTGGGTCTTTAAATAAAGTCTGCTTGCAAAACCAGAGATTTTGGAGTTCATTTCTAGTTCCTTCACAATCCTAGTCCCCAGTCAGAGCCAATGTTATCCCCCTTGCAATTTTCCCTTTTGAATGTTCATACTTGCGGGTTGTCTTATTGTGCCTTTATTCTCGTCGGGTCTTTTGTTCTCCTTCATACTTGAACCATTGAACTCTTTCTTAAAAGTTCAATAGGTTCAAAGTTCAAAGCATGTTTTAGGAAAAAAGAGTCATTTGTGGTCTTTTTCTTTGTGAGAGCAAGCACACTTTTGTTTTATGTCTTGAGCTTTGAACCCGTGAACCTTAATTGGTTCAAGGTTCAAAATGTCTTTTGTAAGTCGCGGCAATGTATTGTTGTATAACGAGCGCATGTCTATATGTTTTAAGTTAAGTTTCCGACCTTGAACTTTGAACCAAATCTCAAGCGGTTCAAATAGTTCAAGGCTTCTGC
>NW_026730438.1:0-13210 GCF_030272615.1 Cryptomeria japonica
CCTAATTTACCATTTGGATGAAGTGCACATGTAAACCATCATATGGCTTATTTATATTTTAGTCAAGGAATTCTCATTTAGGCTAATTATAATGAGAAGTCTATTTTTATTAATGATCTATATGTGGATATAGAAGAGTTTACTTGGGCCACATGTCCTTAACAAACAAAAACATCTCTAAATAATCTATCGCACATGATGATGCCTTTGATATTGATAATCTTTGTATCATTAATAATAAAATGGCTTCCTCTACTTCTACCTATAATACATCTACTCCCTAATTTACTCACCCTTCTTATTCTAGTGATTCTTCTTCCTCTACTACTATATGTATGCTATCCCATTGATCAAATATAAGATAAGAATATATATGGGTAATGAGATGGAGATTAAAGTGCAAAAAGGATAGGATATGATAGGATGTGCAAGATGGGTGAATATGTCTTTTGTTTCTTTTTTATTCTTTGTAACATTATCACAGAATTTATTAAGGAAAAAATATATATATACACACTTAGATATGGATAACCAAAGTGACTTTTCTATCCCTTTGAATGGACTAGGACTCTAAAATCAACATAGAATTAAAAGCAATAACCATTCCTCATTCCTCACTTTCACCATGATATCAAGATCAAGGCTTCCTTGAGCTTCCTCAAAATAGGTTAAATGAAAAGATCCAAAATATAAACAAATCAAGATTAAATATCAAAGGTTAAGGTATTGATCAAAAGAGAAATAAGTGGAAAATAGATCAAATAAAAAATAAGTCAACAACCAACATATTTCTTGCCAAAGGGATAAGCTTAGTATAAATAGATAACACCTAATATAGGAAGGATACATCCGTCAACACAAGATAGATAGATAATATTTGATATAAGAGGGGTGAATCTATTATGACCTGAATAGTTGGATTGTTAGTGATAATTACAAGATAGATCAGGGAAAAATTGGTATGTATAAAACCAACTTAGATTAGCATTAGTATCTTGATTATGATTTTTGTGAAAGCTTAATAGCTCAACAAATACAATTACAAATTTTTTATCTTTGTTATTTCTTTGATTCAAGTGTCAAATGTCAAATTTATGCAATGTTGCCTTTCTCCATATGACATAAATCAAGGATCTATCCCAAACTAGGTCGAGAAAAATGCTTCATTGATTTTTTTATTAATGATTTTTAGTATAGTTTTGTTAGAAGTCTTAGCTTTCCCTTTACCTTGTGGGTACTAAGGAGTGGAAAAATGATGTTGGATATGGAATCAATTGTGAAGTTAGTGGACATATTTATTTTTGAAGAGCTTACCATTATTTATAATGATGGCAAGAGGGATACCATAGTTGCAAATAATATAAAGTAGGATAAATCTTGTTATTTTTTTCCAGTAATAAATTGGCTAATGGATTGTCTTCTATCTACTTTGTGAAATATCCAATTAGGATAATGAAAAAAATATGTCAATTAGATGAGGGGGGATGTATTTTAACTATGAGGTTGAGTCCCTATGAGGTTGAGTAGTGGTGTCAAAATAAATCTACTTCATGATGGAGAGGTGACACCTAACTACCTTCAATGAAGGAGTTGAATGAGTTAGTGGTGGAATGTGCTCCCATTAATCAAGGAGATGACACATGTGATCAACAATTTTTTAATCTACATAAGTAATGAATTATTAATTACCCAAGTAAGCTTAGTATAAGGCGCAATAAAGTAACAATTTCATCAACAATCAAATGGGATTTGATCAAATCACCTTAGATTGTGCCTACTTATGTGGAAGCCTTTTCATGTCATATCAACTTATAAAATTTATTCATGAAAATAGTCAACATCACATTTTGTGTGTGAGTGTCAAATGAAATTGCAAGAGACATTATTTTGCATACATGTAACCCTTAGAATTAGGTTTAAAAAAATATGACATAAAATATATTTTTAATATTGAATGTATTATCTATTTTGTAAGTAAGATATGCCTATCACAAAAAAAATGACCCTATTTGAAAGACAAGGGAAAATAGAAAACTGTATCAAGAAAGTTCAAAAATTTGTATCGCACTCCATATGAATGTGCTTGTTTTAAAATAGTAAATATGTAATTTCAATAAATAGACAAAATAAAATATATCATGATAGAATTTAGATCTACATTTCTATTAATACCAATTTAAAAACTAATAATAAAAAATATTAAATAAGAAATTACCAATAAATATCCTCACACTAAAAATTAGAAAAATAATCTATTTAAAAAAAGAAAGAAAGATTCCACTTAGAAACATAATTATACACTACTATAATATCAATAACTATTAAAAATTAACAATTTTTCTTTTGAAAAATTAATAAAGAATATTAGAAATATATTTTTAAAAAAATATTTTTAATTTAAAGAAAAATAAATTCTATGCTAATTATTATTATTTAAAAAATATATATATTATTACTTATCCAAAAACTAAAAATTTATGAAATTAAAATAAATATATATATTAATATTCACAACTCTATGGAATAAATAATGAAAAAAAATTCAATTAACTATAAAATAAATTCAAGTTGTTATAAAATCACCAACATAAACTCTTAGACAATGTAGATTGTCAACCATAAAATATATATCAACTTACAAACTGCAAACTTATTTTCTTTCATGACATCCACACCCATATGAGAGGCATTGCCTCTTTACACTACTATATTATATATTATTATTTTTTAGAGACAATCTATCTATAGTAGCCATGACATATCCATTGATAGCAATAAGAAGGAAATGCCTCTTACACTAGTGTTCAATATTTTCTGAGTGACAACATATTAAGTGGACCATTCATTCTCATGAAATATGGGTTCTTGTGAACCACTACTTATTAAACATGTGTCAATGAGTTTGACTAAAAGACTACACATTGACTCCTCTTAGGAATATCACAATTTACTTGTAAATACATTGGCATTCTGAAAATAACAAAAGTAGTGTAAGAGGCATTGCCTTCATATTGTCATGGATATGTCGTGGCTGCAACATAGCACAAATAGATTGTCTTTAAGAAAATAATATACAATATCGTAGTGTAATACCCTATATATATTATGGTCGACAATCTACCTTGTCTAAGGGCTTCTGTTAGCGATTTTATAATAATTTGAATGTATTTTTATAGTTAATCAAACTTTTCTTATTTCATTAATTACTACATTTAGTTGTTTATATATATGATTTTAATTTCATTCATTCAATTAAAGATTATATTTAATATTATTTTAAAATCCAAAAGCATAATTTATCAGGTGATTAAACCTTCACGTGTATAGAGCTATAAAAGTTGAGAATTTTTTATTATTCAAGTCGACCTCTTGAAGTGACAAATGCATAACACCCAAAGTGGGTTGATGTCTATCAATACTATCATGATCATAATTAGTAAATATTCTAGTAGTATTAGAACTTAATTTAGTATTGTGGGAAATTTAAGATTTCATCTTTCATATTAAATTAGAATAGAAGATTTTTAATGCTTTTGAGGTCAAATATAGTCTTGGGATAGTCAATCTTATAATTTTAGTTTTTTGAATTGATATTTTTTTGTTCATTTGATGAGAAACTCTCTTTTTTAATTAGACATCTTTTCTTTGGACAAATCTTGTAAGAAGGTTGTTTCTAAATTACTTTGAGTAAATTATGTTAGAATGATTAAAAGCTCGTTATAAAGTTGGCTACACTTCTAGGGTTCAATCAAGAAATAAACCAACCACATTGAATGTGAGCAATAATGAACCACGGAGATCAAAATGGTATGAGATGAAATTGATATGATACAATGAAAAAATGAAGCCTTTCTTTTATAGGCAAGAGATGATGAGGTTGTTGCAACTATCTTTGATACAAAATTAAATGCATGATGCATTATGTAGCTAATATTAAGTAATGAGGTATAACTCCTCTCTATCTAGAATGACACATAAGATAACTAACATGAACAATATTAATTGAGAGTTCCTTGTGGCAACTAAGCTATCCTAAGTAAACTTAACAATGTGAATAGGCACTAACTAGGAAGTAGTTAGGATTTGACCTTATTCACACCAACAAGTTATGTAGATGTCATTGTAAACTTTACACTCAAATAAGATGTTTTTATACATTCTATTACCCTAGTTGTACAAAAAACACAAACTCTTTCTTCTCATTCTTCTTTTGGCCTCTTCTATCTCTCTATTTCACATTGAAGAGATATAAGTTAGTCCCTTATTGAGCCACAAAAGATTATACTCTCCAACGGATATTTATCCTTATAGAGGATTTTATTGAAAATCACAAGTGGGGTTAAATTTATAAAGGTAATATTTCATTTTTCTCCGTAATATCTTTTATCATAGAGGATTGCAAAATTTATCTATAGTAAAAATATTTATTTCTTTGTAATTATTAGGACATGCATTTTAGTATTTCATTTGACTATTTTCTCATTCAAGACTTGTTTAGATCACAATCTTAGTCCCACTCAATAATTCCAATTGTACCTCTTTCTAGTTTTCTCAATCTATGTGATTTTTTAGATGCCCTACGAGATGCCCCATAGAAATGGACTCAATAAGAAGTGTACTTATTATATCTAGAACAATATCATTAGGAATTGAAGAGTTTAGTTTGAATTTTCTTAAGATGATGTGTTTTGGGATTCTCTTTATTTACTTGTATTTTAATTTTGAGGTGTTGGTATCCCATAATTCACACCCATAAATCACTATTGGAATTACTAGTAGACCGAATAGAATTTGGATAGCTTTCCTATTAAATAAATTTTCCTTTTCACTTCTATTTTTTAACCCTAAAGTGTTTTCCATACAAACAAGGATCTCTTCCTTCTACAAGGTTTCTAGTTGAGTTTTTTTTAAAGTCAATACCAAGGTATTCATACTCTATGATATCTTCTAGAGTACTCCCTTCAAGGTAAAAGTTAAAATTTAAGCTATACTTCTTTGTTGGAGAAGAATATGATCTTAGTTTTATTGGTGTTAGTTTGCATTCTATTATTTTTTTTAAAAAAAATCAAGAACATCTTAGTTCTATTGTAATCTTTAATTAGGATCAGTAATCAAAATGATATTGTCAACTAGCAAAATAAACCTCACAACAAATTGTTCCAAAAGTTAACCATACTCAAGTTTTATTTGTCCATTATTCAAATTTTTTAATATATAAACTAAAAGGAGTAGGAGACAAATAGAATCCTCTCTTTAACTCCAAGGTTGCTCCAAAAAAAATTTAAATTCATTCTTGAGTCATATTTTTAATTTAAACCTCTTTATAGAGCCTTTGGATAGTGACTCTATACTACTTTAGGATACCAAAATCTTCATTTTCCATCATAACCTATTCTTGGTAACTATGTCAAATATTATTTGAAGTAAATAAAATGGCAATAAGGTTCCTTTTTTCATCTCAATATATTTAAACTATTATGTATCAAAGTAATTTCATGATCTATTATTGAGTTTCTTAGTCTAAAACTTATTTTTTCTTTTACTTTCTTACCTTTTTTTGATGATTTTTTTTCAATCATGCTTTGAAGAAATATCATAAGAAAAAAATTGATCATTGTGATGATACATGAAAGAATTGCTAACATCTTCACTATTAAAAAACTTTAATATATTTATGCCTTAGGGTGACAATGATGTTATTATTCATTTTCCTTTTTCTTTGTTGAAGCTCCCTCTAAAATTACTTTTTGAACATTCTTTCATAATTATATTATTTTTTCTCTCATTATTCTCATGAACTCTCTTTTTTATGATCTACTCATACAATTTTATGTTTTTCTCCTCTTTCATTATCTCTTCCAAAAAAAATACTTTGAGCTTTACAATCCACATATACAACCAATTATTTGCTAGAAAATAACTTGTTTTTCCTTTACTTCTCTTTCAAATCTTTGAAATGTCTCTTCAATTATGTTTCTTAGCTCATTAATTTTGAAACATTTTGTTATTGTTTTTACCTTTGTTCTTTTTACTTTAGTGCTTCAAGAAGATAAATAGGTCTTCTCGGGTTGTAATAATTTCCCCCTTGTCTAAAAATTTTTGGTTTGCTTGATATTTCAATTTGTGCTAATTTCTTACTGTAATATGGGGAAATAGGGCTCACTAGCTTAATGAATAAAAACTAGGAAACTAAGCCTATTTCCATTTTGATTGCATTCAAAAGGAGAATGATCCACTAGGATAAGCACAAAGTGGATGCAGTGGTCCTTCATTGTTGAGTTGCAATGTGAAATACAATTGTAAGTAATAATGAGTGCATTAGGAGAAAGTAAGCTAAAATTATAGTTTTCTACAGGTATAGTAAGACATTAGACTCAAAACCCAATTTTGGAAAAGTATGTGAAAATACAAACTATAGCTAACCTGCAATCCAAATTCAAGGCAAAAGTGTTGGGACTTAGTCATCTAGCTTGGCCCGATCCTGGGACTTAGTCTCCCAGCTCAGCCTACTCCCATAAGTTTCAGTTGTCGGCATTTGATTATCATTGATGCCAACAATTGAATTATTGCATGTGATAGAGATGCAGGTTGATGTGTGTCTCGGGGGAAGAAAAAGACAAAGGCAGGGTGTTGTATGTTGATGTATGGTAATCACATCGTGTTATCAATAATTGAAGTAATGCACTAGACAAAGATGCATGATGATGAATGCCCCAGATGAAGGTCAAAAGGAAAAATTTGGAGATGTCTCTAGTTGGCACAGGTTGAGTAAAGAACAATGAGAACAATGCAAGCAAGGTGGACAAGTATGGAGTATGCACTGGGTGAATTGGCTTGACACAAAAAGGTGTAATAGTGTTTACACAACACACTGTATTTATCACCACATGCATAGACAGAGAATAGAGGTTGATCACTATTTTGTAGGTCAAAATGTTTGTGTAGACCAAAGATGGCTAGCGAAAAGAAGAGTAGATATCACATCATGTTTATCACCACGATGTGAAACAGGGTGACATCATGTGGTGCTCAAGAGGGGCTCCACGACATTGAGAAAAGAAGGCTATCAAAAAGATGTGTTGTGCCAACACATGGTGAGCGTGCATGAACTATGGCCCAAATACCACAAACAGTAAGAGTAGATCATATGACATATTTTGCATCACGCCCCACCAGCCCACAGTCAAGAAGATAGATGAAAGATGATCTCATGGGATAAGGCAATAGATGAAGGTACACAGTATTGCCATACCATAGGCATATTTTGTGACGTTGAGAAAGCGATGGGTATTTCACCCAACCATATTTTCTTTGGTTTATGGATATGTAAATGATGATACAAAGGTAGTCCACAGTGCCGACATGGAAGGGGTCCACATAAGCATATGACCATGTTTTGACCCAATTATGAGGATATTATGGAGGATGTCTTGTATGATTTTAACCATATTTCATGATTTTGAGTGAGTTATGAGGCCTTGGACAAATCTTTCTGATTGGTCTATGATGCTAAAGTTGATACGCATCTAGAAGTTTTTTTGTCATTCTACACAACAAACAAAAGGTTAGTTAATGTTGAGCAAATGATAGCTAGGAGTTTCATTTCCAAGAATGAGTGTTTCATGCAAAAGTCATGCCAAAACACAAAGTTAGCTGGATGAAAATAGAAAGACAGTATGAGAAAGGAAGAAAATCAAAAGGCTAAAATCAAAGCAGGTTGTTTTCTTGATTTCGAGAAGTGTTTTTGAATTTTTCTTTGGAGGGAAAATTTGTTTTGGAGGTAAAATCTTTTTTGAAGGGAAAAATTGTTTTTGGAGGGAAAATTCTAAGAAGTAAAAGTATTGTGATCATTTCGAATGATTGAGATAAAAAAAAAATTGCCAAGTGCTAAGCGTGTGTTGTTGCAGATGAAAGACAAGCAAGAAAATAGAGTGTAAGAAATGCAGTGTGTCTTTCACACCGTGTGGAGTAGAGTAAGAGATTGTTGGTATTTTGGATATGTTGATATGGTTTTTTAATTGATGTCAATACTTATCAACTATGGCAATGTTCACCGGCAAGCAAGTGACTTATGCATAGTCACCAGTATCTGGTTCACCGGTAGGATATATTGTTCACCGGCACTTGGAATGACATGGAAAATACTTGGTTATGTCAAAGACATCATTTGGACACCTCATCTTTAAGATTTGTTCATTGGTATATTCGTGATTACATATTTGTTGTTACCGGCAAATAGGTCCAGGATAAGCACCGGCAAGCTTATCTATGCTAGATCAGCACGACACGCTATGGAGATGATTTATTATTGTTGTAAATGCATTAAGCTGACATGTTGAATCAGATATTGCATCGGTTATTGTTTTACTTGTAAATTATTATACTTAATATCTTTTGTAAAGCCGACCTATACATTTTGGTCTTAGGCTTTAGTTTAAATGTAAGATCTCATTTCTGAGATCAATGGGCGAATGTGAAAAGGATTGTAATTTGGTAAATGTGAATATCAGCAGAGCTATACACGTAGACATCATTTGAAGGTTGAAGGAAGGTTTTGTAAAGGCACATTAGAACTGAACCAGTACTGAATCTAGCATATGAAGATGCTATTTTGAGCAGTACATCATTATTGGATTTAACCATTCAATTGTAGTCAGGGTGACTCCTATTTGTGTTTGAGTAATGAGCTCTAAGTGCTTGGCCTTTCTGCATGTGCAAACCCCCTATTGTATACACATACTATCTGCAGTAGTATCATCCGATTGTGGGTAAGGTTTCCCACCATGGTTTTTCCCCTTACAGGGTTTCCACGTACAAATACTAGTGTTATGTGTTGTGGATGTTGTTGTCTTTCTATTTCATGCATTAATCTTTACCGATACTGCAATTAACTGATAAACTGTCTACCGCCATTAAGTTTGGTTTACCGGTATTAAGCATTAAGTTTGGTTAAGTTGTTTTTGGTTTGAATTTATTGGACAACTGATTCACCCACCCCCCCTCTCAGTTGTCTCCAGGACCTAACAATTGGTATCAGAGCCTAGTCCTCTTTTTGCAAAAGTTTAACAGCTTGAGGAGATCTAATGTCTTCTAACTATTTCAGGAAGGATAGTCCTAAAATTGATGGAACCAACTATGGCATATGGAAGATCAGGATGGAGACACATCTGAATTGCATTGGAAAAGACATCTAAGAAGTTACAAAGAATGGCTATACTGCTCCTACTCAAGGTCAACCTAATCCTCCAAACTTGGCTAAAGATGAAGAAAATGATTGCAAAGCAAGGGAAGCACTTTTGAGCGCATTATCAGATCAGCAAATCATGGGATTATCAGATAGATCTAATGCTAAAGCTATTTAGGACCACCTGGAAACATTGAATGAAGGAGATTCCATAGTCAAAATGGCAAAACTTGAAAGCTTCTAGGTCAGGTATGAAAATCTGAAAATGGAAGAAGATGAAAGGATTTCTTCTTTTATGGAAAGAGTTAATGAAATTGTTTTGGGTATTAAATGTTGTGGAGGAACCTTAAGTGAAGATGAAATTGTTTCAAAAATTTTAAGAGGATTGCCACTGGCATACAAAATGAAAGTTACTACTATAAATGAGTTAAGAACAATGCCTAATACATCAGTAACTAGGGACACATTGATTGGAAAACTTTCATCTTTTGAAATTGACGAATTTGGTCGTGTTGCTACTATAAAAATTGATTTAGCTTTTAAGGCATCAACATCATCTGCATCATCATCACTTGACAAGTCTGATTGGAAAGCCTTTTATGCAAGAGAACTTGAAGAAAGCAGGAGAGAAAATGGAGAACTTGAAGAACTTGAAGCATTATTTGCAAAGAAAATGCCTAAAGGTCCAGTTGGAAGTAAGTATGAAGGTGAAGCACCCTTTAAATGTTTTAACTGTAATAAGATTGGTCATATGGCTTCAAGATGCCCTGATAGACATGCAAGATTGAAAGAAGAAGCTAGAAGAACATACAAGCCTAACCATGAATATCAGAGATACAAATTTAAGAAGAATAAAGACAAGTCTTGTTATCTTATTGATGAAGGAGTCATTGATGATTCTAATGAGTCTGGGAAACAATGGATGGGTCTTTGTTGCTATAACAGAAGATCAATCGACACCTACTGTTCAACCAGTAGAGCAGGCCTAACAGCTAAAGTTGAAGTTAAGGATGAATGGATCATTGATTTAGGATGTTCACATCATATGATTGGTGATAAAGGTAAATTCTTGACTTTTTAGGAATATAATTGAGGTCTAGTAAGATTTGGAGATGATAAAGCTTGTTTGATCAAAGGAAAAGGTACTATATCTCTTGATGGTAAGCATAATACCGACAATGTTCACTATGTTGAAGGTTTAAAACATAATCTTTTGAGTGTTGGACAATTAGTTGAAAAAGGATTTTAGTTACAATTCAAGAATGGAAAATGCAAAATTATGAATAGAACTGGTTTGGAAATTGCAACCAGTAATCAAACTAGAGGTAGGGTAAGTGCACAAAGATGGTGGTCAAAAAGGGGGTATAAGTGGACACCTTTTTTCTGAAATCAGGTGAACCTGAACTTAGAGGCAAAATTTGAAAGTCATCCACTCAAGATATGAAGATAATCAAAGAAAAAATATTGTAGTACTCTGAATCTAGTTTCCAAACTACTAAACTTTTTCAAAATTGGATACGATTAAGGGGGTCAAATCCTTCACGCACGAAAAACTGACCCTATTTTTTTCTGAAAAATATAACATAGTGTCTGACGTGCACATCAAAAAAATCATAGTTAGACTTAGTATTTTGACAAATCCTTTGGCAGAAAGATAGTTAAGAGTGAGCACTAGAAGATGCGTATTTTTTTGTAATTTTTTGTTGAGTATTCTTTTTTTTATGATTTTTCCAATTGAGCACATCCTGAAAATTTTGTACCTGTTCGTGCGCGAAGCATAAGTTGCACTAAACAAATCAAAATACAATATTTTTTTTAAATTGTAAAGAATCAAGTGCACTACAATAATATATAAAGTTGTTTAAATTTGGATACATATATCAAAAGTTATTCAAAAAATGGTGCACCTATGTCTGTGAGAACTATGGAGACACTAGTAAAAGAAATTCAATAATAATATGTTATTGTTGTTAAAATTGAAAACAAATTATATGGTTAGAAAGCTTAGAAGATGGGTGAAAATATGGTGGCAATTTTAGAAATACCCACTTTACGAAGTGTAAACCTGATGATGACAAAGTCGATAAACAAGTTGATAAAATAAAACATGTCAAAAATGAGAGAAATGGAGAGAAATCAAACTTCCAATTCATAGCTTTGTCATCTAGGCCTATTTCCAAGCCTAAATAGTCAAAAGCGCATACGGGGTACTTATGGTTTAAAAAGTGCATACGAGGTATGTATAGTGTAAGTAATGCGTACTCGCTTGTTTCCCTATAAATAGCGTACGCGCTATCTTTACTATAAACAGTGCGTACGCGCTATTGTATAATATGATATTATATGTATAATATGTGTATATACATATAATATATATAATATATAATATGACATTGTATATATAATATGTTTATATACATATAATATATTAAACATATATATACACATGTAAGTGTATCGTCTCTCCCTCTCAACTGCATACAAGGTCTCTCTCTCTCTCTCTCTCTCTCTCTCTCTCTCTCTCTCTCTCTCTCTCTCTCCTCTCTCTCCTCTCTCTCTCTCTCTCTCTCTCACTCCCTTCCTCAATTACCCATCCCTCTTTATCTTCTTCTCTCCCTCCATACCCCACTATAACTGTGTCTGCACTTCTATAGAAGTAAGTGAATTTATTTCTTATCTCCAACTTCCTCTTTAATTTTTTATCATGTATCCTCTCCTAAAAAAATTGACTGATGGATTTTTTTGTCTATATTGAATAGGAGGAATAGGGTTTGAAATTGAACCACGAGTGTATTACCTTGACAAACAAGGAAACCTGTAGCAATATTCTTCTCGAATGTGTTTTTAATGAGTAGAGCAGATGTGGAAAATAGTGTCAACAAAGCAACATGATGAGTCAGAGTACCTGCAATATGTTTTTCAAAAGAAAACAACAGGTAGGAAGAGAAAGAGGGAGAGTAACACAGATGATGTCCTATAGAATGATAGTGGTGGGTATGCGAGAGTTCCCATGTTGTTACACAATGCATGTCACCTAAAGAAATTAAATTTTGTTTTATGCATGGCGGTAGTGGTAGTATATGATGATCATCTCTTGTCAAACAGCTTGGAACAGTACATACCCATGAAAGAAATCAAGTGTGTAATTCCTATAGTCACAATCAAGATCAGTCTTATAACCTTGCAAATTTAATAGCATCATATGTTTTAGAACTTAGGCAGTAGTCTTAGGGTTAGGTCAAGCTCTTACACTTTCTTTTTAGTGAATCCTCATTGTTTGTTTGCTTGGAGTCTCGTTGTATGATGTTCTATTCATAACTTTAAATTCAATATATCATTTTATTAGCCCACCATATGACCCCTTAGGCGTCATTAGAGGTCGTATTGTTTCCTAAGAGGTCATATGGTATCCTGTGACCCCTTAAGACCCCCTCCTCTTCCTCTCCCCCCTACTCTCCCCCTCTCCCTCTCTCTCTCTCCCTCTCCCTCCCTCTACCTCTCTCCCTCTTGCTCTCTCTCTCTCTCCATCTCCCTTCCTCCATACCCCTTCTTCTCTCCCACCCCCTCTCTTCTCTCTCCCTCTCCCTCCCTCTACCTCTCTCCCTCTCTCTCCCTTCCCTCTCCCATCTCTCTCTCCCTCTCTCTCCCTCTCTCTCTACCTGCAATATGTTTTTCAGAAGAAAAACAACAGGTAGGAAGAGAAAGAGGGAGAGATAACATAGATGATGTCTTGTAGAATGATAGTGGTGGGTATACGAGAGTTCCCATGTTGTTACACAATGCATGTCACCTAAAGAAATTAAAGTTTGTTTTATGCATGGCAGTGGTAGTATATGATGATCATCACTTGTCAGACAACTTGGAACAGTACATACCCATGAAAGAAATCAAGTGTGTAATTCCTATAGTCACAATCGAGATCAGTCTTATAACCTTGCAAATTTAATAGCATCATATGTTTTAGAACTTAGGCAGTACTCTTAGGGTTAGGTCAAGCTCTTACACTTGCTTTTTAGTGAAGCCTCA
>NW_026730439.1:0-13000 GCF_030272615.1 Cryptomeria japonica
CTTCTGGAAGAACTCTATAAATTTAGGTTGTTCCTTTGGAGTGAGAAGAGATGCCAGATGTATGAGATGAGGATTTTCAGGAGTCCCCACATTGTATTCTTTGGTTTCCTCGATGAGAATCGTTGATCGTTCCTGTTGTACATTAGCAGGGAGAATGTCAAACCCTTCATCCTCAGGTGCCTCAGAGAGGTTTTCACCATTGGATACGCTCTTTCTTTTTACTTTTGTTGGATCAAACAGTGCCACAGTGTGGTTTTCACTGGAAGATCCATGTTTTAATGTTATATTTTTGCAGCTGAAGGGTTTGGCATCCGCCCCAAAGTATGTTGCGCTATTAAGTTCAATGGCGAATCCAGCTTTGTGATCCCCGCTTGGTAGATTATCCCTTAATTCCAAAAAGTCAATGATAGCCTCATCGTTTTGGAAGAGGTCAAGACATGGGGGATTTGGTTGGTTCCATTCGATGAGTTCAGGGTGGATAATAGGCATTATTTCATCGATTAAGTTAAGTGCGGGAGATGTATCAGTGAGGGTTAAGACAGTGTGATGAAGGTCATTGATGGTACTTTCCCTATCAGAATCAGGCGTAGGATGAGACGTAGGGTCTATGGAAGATGTTTCCAGCTCAGGTACCCAAGTGGTCTTTATCTGTGATTCTCCGTAAACAGGGATGTCTTTGTGGGGTGGAGGTGGTGATGTGTCTTCCTCATCTGAAGTGTTAAGTTGCACTGAATCGAATTCCCACTCATGTGAGTTGGTCTCTGAATCACTTTCCAGCATCCGATTGCTATACCATACTGGGATGTCGCTGGAGTTGAATACTGCAGGCGTAACTGGTTTATGTACCTTTGAGGTGATCGGTGTTGCAGGAACCGTGATGGGGATAAAAGAATTTGTCACTGGAAGTATTGGTAGTGTTGATTTAGTGGCTTCTGTTGGAACGGCTGGTGCCATAGATGCTACTGCAGGTTCCAATATAGTTGCTGCTATGAATGGTTTTATTGATGTGATGACTGTTGTGGATGGAATTACTGGTTCGATTGGTGGGATGTTTGGTATTGTAGATGGTTGCGGTGGAGTTGTGAGCCTTGATGGGGTAGTGGCAATATTGCTTGATGGTGCTTTGATTATGAAAGGTGTCCTTTTTGCAGTAGGTGGGCAAAATGGTTTGCTGGGTTTACCTTTGAATCTGAGTTTAGGAAGGACTTCTTTTTCAAAGCCTAGGCCTGTATTACCTTTGGGTTTGAACTCTGGTAGCAGTGGTTCTTGTCGTCCTTGTTTGCAGGATCCCAAAGCACTCTGACCATCATACCCCATTCTTTGCATAATGAGGAGGCCTTTACCATACTGTTCTGTGGGAAGCATAACTTGTGGTTGAGCAGTGGTGATGGGATCCTTATAAATCCAGTCCGCTAGGTCCTCATCTTGTGTCTCTTCCTCTTGACTCTTTCCAAGGATGAAAGGCATCAAAGCACATGTGGGCGTGATTAGTCATTGCTGGAGTAACTGCTGTGGTTTACCATGTGTTCTAGGAGAAGTGGGCATTTGTCCCACACAAAAGAGTTGACTTAAGTTATATTCCCCGGGACCTTCCTCTGCGACTTTCATTTTAAGCTTTTCTTGCTTGGGTATAGGGGTGTTCGAACTGGCAAGAGAGGTGGGACTTACATATGATGTAGAGGAAATGGCTTCCCTATTATTAGGAACAGTAATTTCTGGTTGATGGCTGATATTATGGCAAAATGCAAAAGGATTTGCATCACCCAGGATTGTGATCTCTGCACCATTATGTGGGAACTTGGTACATTGATGGTAGGTAGATGGAACAGCTTGCATGGCATGTATCCAAGGTCTTCCTAATAATAGATTATATGGCAGAGGAAGGTCCAGAACCTGACAAATTATGTGTTTTACCACAGGGCCCACTCGGATTGGTAGCACCACCGCTCCTTTGGATGAACGCTCTGCATCATCATAGGCCTTGATGGTGATCTTCTTGCGAGGATCCACTGATTCTAGTGCATATCCCAATGCTGTGACCAACTGTAGTGTACAAATGTTTAGGCCTGCTCCATTATCTATCAAGACTCGCTTGATCCTGTGTTGGTTGATAAAGCCTTCAATGTGTAGTGAAGCGTTATGAGGTTGTTGGAAGGAAGAGTTGTCACTTTCAGAAAAAGTGAGACAAGGTGATGACTTTAGATTTCCAACCATGGCTTGAAATTGGTCTGTGTTCAGGTTTGTAGGGACTGACGCCTCTTGGAGTGCTTGATCCAAGATTGTTTTATGAGATGGCGATAGGCGCAATAGTTCTAAAATGGATATGAGCGCAGGCGTTTTATCTAATTGTTCCACAAGATTATATTGCTTTGGGATGGAGGTGGTGCCCTGTGGAGCTGCCTTGATGGTGACCTTGCCACGACGTGTAACAACATTGCAATTTGAGGTGGGATTTTTGAAGGTTATAGTTGCAATTTGTTCACTGGCATCATACAGGTGATTTACAGTGTAGTTATACGCAGCCTGCGTATAATCAGTGGTATCAGTACCTCGCTTGGAAGTGGAAGGACCCCTTTGATCTTGTGATGGAAGTGGATTTTTGAACATCAGATGATCATTATTGGTTGTTTTTGGATCATGTCCTTCAATCTCAATTTCTCCTCGGTCAATAAGATCCTGAATGAGATCTTTCAATCGGTGACAATTACTTGTCTTGTGTCCTCTTCCTTGATGGAACTCACAGTGTTCAGTATCTCTCCACCATGCTGGTTTGACTTGAGGCTCATAATTTGATGACTTAGGTAAAGTGATCAAATTCAGAGAAATGAGTTGTCGCATCACTGTTTCAATGGGTTCCCCTAAGGGAGTGTATGTGCGTTTTTGTTTTTGTGGATGAGGTCTTGGTTCATCATGAGATGTGATGCGACCTTGATTAAGAGGAGCATTTGTGTTATTTTGAGGTGGAGGATTTTGTCCTACAAATCAAACCACAGGTTGTGCATTTTGGATAGTTCGAGCATCCACAACTCCATCGTTGACGATATTCTTATTCTTGTTCCAGAAGTTCGGTTTATCGCTATTGAAGCGCGGGCGAGGACCATCTTTGGGTTCATTAAAGATTTTGATGAGTCCTTTTTTGATAAGTGCCCTTTCACATTTTATACCTTTGGTGATCATATCGTTAAAAGAATCTGTGTCTTTGACATCCAGGTGAAATTCCATTTCTTTGTTTAAGTTGGAAATGAAAATTTCCACTAGTTCTCATTCAGGTAACTGAAGAGAACGTCTGCTAGACATTTGGCGCCATCGTTGCAGGAATACTGAGAATAATTCACCTGGTTTTTGTTTGGTGTTGCATAGATCAGCCATGGTGATGTCGCGTTCAATATTATAAGAGTAATGAGATAGGAACTTCTGGATGAGTTCCTCAAATGTTCTAATGCCGCCTGGTAGTCGGGAAAACCATGATGTGGTTGTTCCTCCCAAGCTTTGGGGAAAAAGGCACATTAAGTATGTGTCTTCATATGCAACTTCGAGACAAGCGGAATGAAATTCTCGGACATGATCACGGGGATCTCCCTTTCCTGTATATTTTTCGAATTTTGGTGTTTCGAACCCGCGTGGAAAAGGTGGCATATAAAGATTCCTATCAAACGGATAGGGACAGATGTTGTTAAGTGAGAATTGATTGGTCTTAACACCACTATGAAGTTGTTGGGCGAGATTCTCAACTTGTTGCCGCAACATCTCCATTTCATTAAGAGGAGGAGGTGGTGGGTTACCTCGAGGGATGTTATATCTGATGGGATCTCTACGCCTTTCCTCCTCATGGCGACTTTGTCTTTCTAATGCTTGTCTTAATTGGGCAAGATCAAAGTCTGAGGGGAGTTTGGCTCCTTCTTGAGCGAGTTTTAAGAAGTGAGCATCTGCGTTGCTCCTTAGTATTTCATCAAATAATCTGTTAAAGAGAGGGTTATGCTGGGCCCTCTCTATTGTTGCAGGAGTGGGAGTACTTGGGTTTTTGTCATTCACATTTCCTCCAAGTGCTTCTTGAAATTCATTGAGGTTGTCCTCTTCTTCCTCAATTTCTATTTCTCGTTGCCTTGATCGGGATCGGGTTTGAGCCATTTTGTTTACAAGTTTGGTTTTGAAGTTGATTGAAGATGATGATGAGTTGTTGATGAAATGAAAGATTGATGGTTGGTGATTTGTGTTTGTATGTAGATCTCTAGCACTTTGAGATAGATGTAACCGAAATTCCTTCTTTGAATTGCTTGCTTGTTTTGATAGATTTTGGATGTGATAAGGTGTAGAGAAATCTGAGATGTATTACAGATTTAGACTACCTAGCAATGAGAGGATTCACTCATGAACTAGTTTTAACCTGCGTAGATGTGTCTCTTAGGATGAGCTTATCCTAGATGTAGAAACAATCTAAAAAGTGATGTGATGTGTTTGATTCAAGCAATATCTAAAAGAGAACTTGGGACAAGAACCTCTTAATGTTTTGAGAGTTTTGGGATGAATTGATGATGGAATAATGATGTATGAATGAGATGATGGATGTTTTGTTTTCAACTTCAATAAAAACTTTGTGTTACAAATGGAACAAACTCTACTTCTTCCCTTTCAGGCGTTGGTGGCATTTCTCGAGCTGTGTTGTAGGTGATACAGATGTTTGGGAAGAAGTTGGGATTAATCTTTCCTCCTTGATTTTTGTGATAACTTAGAGCTCTATATTGCATAAAAGCTCTGCGGTTCAATGATTCGGAATCAAATTCGTTTGTTTTACCTTGAAGATAGAGACGCATGCGATGTAGAAAGACTCTATGTGAGACAAAGATTTGTCTATTGAGATAGAAGAATTTCCTCCTTTTGATCAAAGCCTTTGAGCTTAATGGTCTTCTTTTCAAGGTAATATTCTGATGATACTTCTTCTTTCGCAAGATGTGAAGAATGGTCATAAATTTTGTCTCTTTGTTGTTTGTACTTTGTTTTTGGTATTTTTGTTTGTTTTTGAGAAATGTTGGATGAATACTGTGTTTTTGGGATTGATTTTCTGATTTTTCTTTGACAAGGAAACAAAGCAAGCACACAAACACAAGAATGTTGCCTCAAAGGCACAAATGAGTATGGGTCTAGATCAACCCAATCCTTGGACTTGTTTTTGACCCTTCCTTTAGATGTATTTTAAGGTGTATTTCCAAAGCCTGAAGTCGGCTCAATTTGCACTTGGTCTTTAAAATGAACACACTTCAAACACTTTTTATCCCTAAGGTCAAATGGCCAGTTGTGATAAATTTAGCCCACATCTTGATATTTCTTCGACTTTGGTACTACATACCTTATGAATCCCGCTGTGGCAGGTAAGGATGTGATATACTAAGTCTTGCACGAGCATAACAAATAGATGATCCCTATGATGGGGGAGTCACCACTTTTATCAAGCCACAAGTGACTTTTCAAAAAGCTATGTTTCTACTCAAGGAAATATGTATGGTGAGTATCTTGGGAGCAAAACCATCTATGCTCTTGCACTAAATTATATCTCAAATATCCTCAATCAATAGAATGGGTGGGCTACTACTTTAAAGGTGTTTAGTCATGTTCGATGTTTTTGGACATAAGTTCATTCTGCAGTGACTCACTTAAGAGCCTTGTAACTGGTGGTGGGGCCCATTTGTCCTTTCGGCCAGTTACACTGTAGGAATAGCTATACCCAAGGCTACAGCTTTCGCTCACACCTGATTTCTATAGCGGCTCGAAGGATTTACCGCTCAAGGTCGTTCCCAAGAGTGATGTGTCTCTTGGCAAGCCTCTCTTAAAAAGATAAAATTTTGAGTGTTACTAACACTTTTCTCTTGCACCTAGGACCACGAAAGCCAAGGGAGAGGATAGTGTGTGTTAGAAGTAGGACCACTCAACCAACTCTTTGCACAAGTGTGCCAAGCACGAAAAACACTTGTTCTTTTTAATCTATCATTGCAATGTGATCTAACTATTTGGAGATGTTGCTCCAACAATCATGGTGTTCTTTTTAATTTTCAAAGGCAATTGTTTGAGTAAACTAGAATTTGAAAATCCTGGTCAACTTAATGAAAAACACATTTGCATGAAGTAAAATTGCTTTGAAAATGAGACAAGTTGATTGTGAATTTTATTTGCACCAAAAATGGAAGTGTGGATTGTGAGTTTTATCTTGATGCAAGAAATAAAATTTGCCTTGTTGATTTTAAGCACCAAAACGAAGTTTGTTTCCTAACTTGCAAAAAAAAAAAAAGTTGTTTTTGTATAAGTTTGTGGTTCTTTTTACCTTGGAACAATGAAATTATTTTTAAGAGCCCCAAACAAATGTGTGATTCTTTTTTTAAAAGCCCAAATTTGAAATGTGAAGTTAATTTTAAACCAAAATAAAAAGTGAATTCATTTTTAAAACCAACTTCAAAAAACAAGTTAGTAAAAAATATAAATCTACTTTTTAATCTAATTTAAATCTGCACAAAAGAGAAAAATAGTTAGTAAAATCCGCCTATTTGGTGGGCTTCTACAAGCCTAATTTTTTTTTTTTTTGGTTACAAGGTGATTTGTACAACGTTTTGTTACAATAGCGCTAGTCTGCGTTTGAACAGAGGCACTATTTAACACAAACGCACTAAAAGAAAGGGAAAGACAGAGAAGGGAAAAGCACTGAAACAGAGTGAATAGCGCCAAAATAATGTCAAAGGCACCAAAACAGTGTCAAAAGCGCAACCTGTGTGACATTTTCAACATTCAAACATGTTATTGGTTAAAAAAAAAAGTTGATCTTTTTGGTGTTTGGATTCACGTCAGGTTCACCAAATGATGTCATGGAAATGGGGACAAGGCAACAACAAAGTTCAATGTTAATAAGTTAGTTTCAACCATAAAAATAAAACAAAGAACTAAAAACCATTCCAAACATATCAAGAGAGATTTCAAAAAAGCATGAAAGAAGTTTAACAAAATAAAAGAAAGGAGAAGAGCCTCCCTAAGATGCTTCCATGATGCCTTTTGATGCTTCTCCCTTGTTTCTCTCCTCTCCAAGTCCCAAATGAGTGTAGCTCTCAGCTTTTAGCACTAGCCATGGATGCCATATGGAGATTCAAGATGGTTGAATATGATAAGCAAATACTATGCAAGAGTAGATAGTGATGCTATGAAAAAGCTCTATGCTAATGCCAGTATAACAACAATACTCTAAAATGCTTCCTTTTGTTTGAGGAGAAGGGTTCTATTTATAGAAGAAATGGGGAAATGAAGCGTTAAGATTGAATGGTTTAATCAAGGGTCAAGTTTGAAAGTTGGGGATCCATGTGCACAATTGGCACCAATAAAATGGTGACAAGTGTCAACATAGGATTGGGTTGAGAGAAGAGGTTGGAGGCATTAAAGGCCTGAGAAGACCTCATGGTTATCTAGAAGGTAAGGGTCAAGTCTAAATTAAGATTACCCATTGGATTAAGAGTTAATCCAAGGATAAACCTTTGTGCAAATGTTTAAGAGATAATCATGGTCAAAGCATTAATGGCCTGATGAGACCTTTGGGTTGGGTAGAGGTTGAGTCAAAACAAATGTTTTAACCATGTGGGAGGGTTGAATTAACCATTAATGGTTATTGGAGACTTTGGGGATTAAGTGGTTGAAGGTTGAAAGCTTTCAAAGGTTATCCAAGACTTTGAGGGTTAATTTGTTGAACACACAAAGCATTAATTGCTTTTCAAAGACTTTGGAGTCTTTGAGAAGTGACTCCAATTTGCTTAGGAATGTGACAATATTTAGGGGATGGATTAGGCTAATTAGGAAGGGTTTAGAAGAATCTAGAAGGGGTTTAGGCATACAAGTGGATTTTGTAGGAAAATGCAAGTGGGAGAAATTTTGGTATTTTCAATTAAAATAAAATCATTTATTTCAATTAAATGGTGTAAGTTGAATTTGGATAAATATTTAAATAAATATTAAGTTATTTAAATGAGAAAAAGAAGATAAAGCATTTAAAATGCTTGAAGACTTTGAGGGAAACCATTAAAGGCTTGAAGACTTTAAGGAAAACCATTAAAGTCTTTAAGAAGACTATAGAAGGAAGCCATCAAGTTTGAAGACTTTAAAGCCATCAAGTTTGAATACTTTAAGGGAAACCATTAAAGGTTTCAAGTGGGTGAGGATAAATAGGATTTTAAATAAATAATTTATTTAAAATAGTTGTGCAACTTGCTTTTGTAGGAAAATACAAGTGGGTGGAGGATAAAGGTGATTTAAATAAATTATTTATTTAAAATAATTGTGCAACTTGTATTTGTAGGAAAATGCAAGTGGGTGGAGGATAAAGGTGATTTTAAATAAATGATAATTTATTTAAATGTGAGAGGTGGGATTTTGGAGGATTTAAATAAATATTAATTTATTTAAATGTGAGAGAATATTTTAATTAAATAAATATGATTTATTTATTTAATTAATGGTCTGAATTTGGTTAAGTGAATTAAATCAAATAAATTGAATAATTTATTTAATTAATAGGAGAATAGGGTTAAGATGAATTAATTAAATATTAATTGATGGTTAAATAATCAAATAAATACTAAGTATTCATTTAATTAAGTGGACAGATTTATGTGACTACAATAATTATAGACAAGGTGAATGACGATATCATAAAGGAGAGAGTTGAAAAGGAGAAAAACACATTTTTTGAAAACACCATAAAGAAATGTACCGATCATGTGGATACACTTTTACCTGTACTCAATTCTATAATTTTGGAGTATAAGGAGCTATGTAGGGAAGCATGTAAACCTCATTGTTTGACTGAGGACATTGATAAGGAGATCAAGAAAACACAGAAGGAAATTGATGATATTGCGGATAATATTATAGGTTCATCCAGACTTATATCATGTTTTGAGCAGGAAATGGTAGTTTTTGAGGAAAAGTTAGAAAAACTTGAGAAAGAGAAGGCAAGAATAAGGTCTAATGCCCAGGAAATAAAAGACAAACTTGGTCCAAGGCCGGATAATATGATCACTCAGAGAGCTGAATTATCTAAGGCAATAGTACAAGGAGAACGATCATCAAAGCAGCAGATGCACTATCTCACCGGTATGATCCAGCAGATTCAGGCAACTTTAGATGAAAGCAACAAATTTATGCAAAGTTTGAATATGATTTTGGCGGAAATATTTTAGATTGTAACCAACTGGTTACAAACCTTGAGGTAGCATTTTTGTACTCTTTTGATTATTTATGACATCCTTTGTCATTGATGTCAAACGGGGAGTAGTGGAGATAAAAATACATGTATAGAGGAGATCACTTCCTTAGAGGGAGCACATATTTTTGGATTTTAGTTTTGGATAACAGTTTTGATTTTTCTCATGAGTGTTGCCATCAATGTCAAAGGGGGATATTGTTGGCATTCTACACTCTTATGAGAATAGTTGATGTTGTCATTGATGGCAACCATCTGGCAACCAACTGGCAACTCATCGGCAATTGGTTTCTACATGCACGGCATCACAAACTTCATACATCTGTAGACACTCGCATCGGCAGGCACTTCACCAGCATTCAGATTACATCGGCGACAAAGCATACCGGCACTCCAACCGACATGGGATAAAGTTTTGTTTTGTAATGTAATTATCTTTTGTAAGCCGACATGGTATATTGTAAAATACTCATATATGTATGAGATATTATAGGTCATTTTGATGAGAGAGAGAGAGATAGGAGTTGTATGGTATAGGTGCGATGAGATAATTTTCTATAAGGTGATATAGTTGACAGCGAAGGTTTTGGTTATAGACTGAGCTTAAACCGGTACTGAACCTGGCATAGGAGATGTTGTTTTGAGCAGTACATTGTATTGGATTTGATAATCCATTTTGTAGTCAGTGTGACTCTTTATTGAGCAGTGAGCTCTAGGTTGTTGGCCTCCCTACATGTGCAGACCCCTCATTGTAAGTAGTATTTATTCATTAGCCAATGAGTAAATATTATGGGTCACAAATCCCACCGAGGTTTTTCCCACACCAGGTTTCCTCATTAAATATCTTGTTGTATGGTGTGTTTCTATGTTGTCTCTATTATTTATATTTATTGCATTAATTCTCATTTACTGGTACACTGTTTTAGGATGAAAATTTATAAATAAGTTTAAACATTTTTCTAAACCGGTTAGACATTGATTCACCCCCCCTCTCAGTGTCTCTAGGACTGTCATTGAATCTAACAGACACACATTCAGTGGTTTTTGGTAGTGTTTGGTGGTTGATTATTGGTTTATGATTTTCATTGATGGCAACTCTTCATGGAGATTTGGTCTAGTGGTCATAATTCTTCTTATCCAGAAGCAACTGTTAACTAGTAGCCTATTAATCGGTATTTCAAGAAGAAAGGAACATTTTTGGTCTGGAAGCTTTCTGGTGATTGTGGTGCATTGAATCATGTTTGGGATTATTGGGCCAACATAGACACATTAATTTTTATTTTTTTTGGTGATCCATATTTATCCTTTGGGTTCCCGTCAAGCCAACATGAGACTAGACACACTAGCAGGCCGATATGGTAAATGATCTATTTTGTGTTTGTCGGTATATAAGCTTGGTGTGGATGATCTTTTTTATGAATGATGCAATTGTATGCGAGTGAGTGGTGATCAAGAATCATTTTTAGCATAGTTTCACATGTGCATTCTTGATCCGGGAAGCTGATTGAGACCGTGAAAAGGGTAGAACAGAGCATAACAAAGAAGGTGATCCAGTCAGTATTTTGGCACTCAACCGAAACTCATCCAAGCATTTTAGATGCTATCTCAAAGATTATTTTGTTGTAATTCATCACTGTAACTAATTTGTAATGTAGTGAACCTTCCCTGAGGGTTGTAGCCTTTCGAGTTATTGTAATTGAGCAGTGAGCTCTAGGCAGTGTGCCTAAATACTTGTGCATTCCCATATTGTAATATTGTTTTGCTACTAGCCATAGTTGAATAATATTGTGGTTTCAAATCCCAATGTGGTTTTTCCTATTTGGGTTTCCACATAAAAAATCCAGTGTTATGCTTTTATGGTTGTTTCTTCTATGTTTCTGCATTTCAGTTACAAGTGTTTTCTTTTGGTGGTTTAAAATTAAGCTTGAAAATATGTTAACCGATAGATCATTGATTCACCCCCCCCTCTCAGTGATCCTTGATTTCAACACTACCACTAATCCATGCAACAAAATTTTGAGGAGGGGGAACTGCCATTTGTATAGGGATTTAAGCTTGAGCTTGAGTTTGGACTTGAGTGCCCCAACCTGAACCTCTAGCTTGGACCATTAACAAGGGTGGAACTAAGAGGATCAGATTCAGAGCAGTTTGAGATTTAGTAATAGGTCTATGGCTCATACACCCACCTTACCTAAGATAATTTTTGTCCCACCAAGCGTGCCAGAAAAAGAACTGTTGATCTCTAAAATTGCTTTTGGAGATAAAGCCTTATGGTACACTCAGTGTTGGGGAACCTATACATTTTCATTAAGTAACCTCCGAGATTTTAGAAGTCGACTCTTCATTCATTGAGAGAGAAAAGGGAAAGAGAAAAAATAAAATAAATTTAATCTAAGGTGATACACCTAAAACAAATATTTGTGTTAAACAAATTGCATAGAGAAATTAAAATACGTGTAATTATAAGGCCCATTCAACAATCTAAATGCCTTGCAAAAATATCATGATATGTTCAAATGTTTCTAAAATATAGAGAAAAGTATACATAAAACATCTATTATAATCTTCTCAAATGGATTGGGGCATAAGTCTTGTTGCGTATATAACTTCTTTGTCCCTTTAACTTGTAAAGACTCAAATTGTTTTTGCAACTTCTTAATTTATTGTATTACTACGTTGGATTGTGAGGGTTTTGGAAGTTCATTATTCATCCCTACATGTCCTCTTTAATGATACATGGTGCCTCCAAATGGATTTTGGTGCTCTAAAATTGTCGTCTTCGACATCTTTGAAACATATGCATTTTGATATTGCTCTATCTTTTGTGGCATTGTCATGTTTTGATATTGGATATTTTGTTGCGCTTGTTGAGATGGAATTGTCATCTACATTTGGCATTGATATTGTCCAATAGGTTGAATCGGTTGTTAAAATTGTGCCTGTGGTTTATAATAGACATTTGCCTCTTCTTGTTGTCAAGGCAGATAATAATTAGTTTTCCCTTGTTTCATATATTAAGGAGCATGATATTGTTGGTGTTGATGTTGTTCATGTTGATTTGGGATTTGTTGATTTTGCACCAAAGGTTGCTGACCTGGTACATACCCAAATATCTTCAAAAAATCATGCATATGCAATTTTGGCTCCTTCTATTGTTTAAATTTTATGTGTGGTATTGCATGCATGTTAATTTGTGAAGAATGTCCAAATGACTGTTGTTGCAAGTTTGCATTCACTTGTGGCACCAAAGAAGGTGTCATTGCACATTGTTTAGTGTGTTGTCTTTATTGTGCTCGATACATTTGCACATTGGAAGGTTCTTGTTGTAGTACTTGATGTTGAAATTGCACATTATTGTTTTTTTTATGTGTAACCATGATAGAAGGTCCTGCCAACAAATTTTGGGTTGTTTGTGCATAAGTTGTCGTATGTGCTAAACTTGGTAGCACATGAGCATCCTATTTTGTCATTGGATTCCTCTAAATATTGGGAATACGTGGCATCCCCATAGTAAAATTTTCTTGCATCTCTAATTGTTAACCAACTTGAGGCACCTGAGATGCCTTTTGTTGTGTTGAATTTGTTAATATTTTGGTCATCACCATTTGGTCTTGCGCAAATGGAATTGTGTTAAACAATGGATTATTCACCATTTCAAATGTTTCCTTTGAAGGAATGTCCAAACTTAAAGTCTTGGATGCAAATTTCTCAATTAATTTAGTTGGAGCCTCTTGTTGTAAAGTAACTTCATTTTGAGGAGGCTCAAGATTTATG
>NW_026730440.1:0-13000 GCF_030272615.1 Cryptomeria japonica
ACCTTCAATCGACTTTTAACTAACCTTCTTGTCTCTCCAATATATTATTTTTGTGTGAACATGGTATTGAATAGAAACCCACATATACTTTTAGACTTTGGGTGACCTTAGCAGTATCTAATTTCTTGAAGAACTTCTAGGGGTGAATTGGCATTACCACCTTTTCTCTAAATAATTTTAATGGAAGTGATGAGCTTATTCTTGGCGGCTCTTGGAAGAACCTACTACAATAATGAAGAAAAGGGAGTAGTGAAGGTCGTGCATTCGAATGAGATCTTTCTATTGTAATATTACTCTTTACGAAAAATATCATTTCCTTTTCGGCAAATTCTTAGTGGTCTCAAAACATCGACACTTTCTTATCCATGGCAATGTTACCTAAAGTTTTATCTAGATCATTTTTTGCTCTTTTCATTGAAACCCACTCTAGGATATCATAGGTGTGCTTTTTGAAACATTAATTAAAAGTGTTTGTTAGGTTTTATAGAGCTCTAAAACTGAGTTTAGAAAAAAAATAAAAACCAAAAAATTTTTAATATTGACATAAAATAATGCAAAGTATATCTCGAATGTGTTGTGCATTTTTAGTGGTCCCTATTGATCAAATAAAGAGAATACTTTAGTGCATCCCCTTCTCAAAACCTGGGAGCAATTCTCAATAGAAGGGGTCATGACATACCTATTACACCTTCAGGAAAGTTCATTGCAAAGAAGAATATTCCTTGTTAATAAAGCAAGAATTTCAATGGCACCCAAGGCCCTTATCAAATAGAAAGTTCATTGATCATCAATCCTCCTAATCCTACAATGCAAACACGATTCTTATTAATTGGATGCAAAAGTGTGCAGCCCCACAACTAACAAACCCTTTCAAAAGGGTGGCATCTTTAGGAGCAAAACAAATTGAGCTAAATCTCTTGGTATGCTCCTCCCACTTGCTTAAGCCTACATGCCACTCGTGAGCCTTCAACGGCTGCCCACTCATTTGTACCTCTCATGATTTTCAACTACAAATGTCAACCACCTATTTTTCACCCAAATCACATGCATGTCAAGCACATGCATCAATGGAGTTTTAACCTAATGACAGCAATAATTGAAACCAAGCACAACACTTATGGTTAACAATATCTTCAGTGGGCTGTAAAATCCTGTACTGAATTTTTCCCAACTTTGCATCAAATTTGTCAAGGAGTTTGCATGAATATGTAAGGGTATAGTTTGGTGTTCAGATTTATGGCTTCAATCTTATAATAGTTTCATACAAGTTCACAAATTGATAAAATTCATAACAATAAAATTGGATACAATATTTTCAATTCAAAAAATTGATTTATGGCAAATGAAAGTACAACAAACTGCTGTAAACTACAGCAGAGTACAAGGACAGAAAAAACACAATCCTGACCTTTCCAAGACCCAAACTCATGTATGACAGCACTGTATATTCAGCTCCAGCAATTTATTGTGTTCTCGAAACTTGATACCCAATGCTCGGGAACAGGTCTGCACTTGTTTTCTACACCAAGATGACTCTCTTTTGTCCAGCAGGCTAAACTCATCATTATCCATTGTACTCACACTATTATGGAAGCGGCATTGAACCTCCCAACACCATTTTCTGTTCAAAGCCCATCAATTTGGTATAATATATATACCAGTCTCCGTGTAAACTAAACACCAATCCCAGCAAATTTCCAGTTGCTGCAGCACATATAAATGACCCTACGTGCCACTGATTTAGTGAGAGGATTAGCACAAACCCAACTCTAAATGCCCAACAAGTAAATGCACCAATAATATTTTGGTAAACGCCTTAATGTTAATATTTTGGTAAACGCCTTAATTTCCATGGCTCCACTAAAACCACAACCGCTGTTAATAGCATTTGGACTCACCAAATAGGTTATAATGCCATTCAACTATGCACTAGCAAACTACAAACCCATGCCATACGTTTTTTATATCGCCTGCCATTTATATTCGGCAATGGAAACTATATCCATGCAGGTTGCCAATAGATAGTCACCAAATATTAATGGACAACACACACTTCCACAAGAGATGTTAATGCCCAGCAAACAGAGGAATACTTCACACCAAACTGGATATTTTATAATCACCACCAAACTTAATGTCTTCACTCAGCCAATATGGAATATTACACTAGCCTTAAGGGCTCACACCATGCCCAGATGAGTATCCATGCCCATATATCAATCCCAATCCCTGTGCCAACCAGCAAAAAGTTTTAACACTGCCCAATACTTTTACGCACTGCTCAGATGTTCATGCCTAACCAAGGACTGTTAAGTCTCACAATCGCTTTTCCAATAATGCCAATGTTCCCTACATGCAAGGGACTAATCACATGCCTAGCAAAGAGATGAATACCCAACGCCTTAATTCCTTTCAACATTCAGCACCTAGCTACTGAAGAGCTGACAACTTGAAAAGATGAATTAAAGTGCCCAATGAATCCTTAAACTACCTCGCCCATCCAAATAAGAAATATATTATTCAAGATGTATCCATTAATCCAAAATTAACAAGCAACCCAAAATGAGCAATCACCTCAAACACAAAACTCAAAATTCAACCTTCAACTGGACCTACAATTTCCTTTCCGCACAATTCGTGATTCTGAATGAATTACAACTCATTAACTTATAATCTTTCCATGAATCTTTGACCACCGTGGCTAATCTTCTTTAAGGAAGGCTAAGATGAACTAAGTTCAACTCCCAAACCACGAGGGTTTCACCAAAAGAAATTAATCAATCTACATAATGCCAAATGAGCTCTCCAAATAAGCTCTCCAAACCTACTTATAATCTTTCCAGGTACTTTCTGAACAACTCAATATAAAATCACATTATGATTTAAAAAAACCTTATATCTCCAAAAGTGATTTATTTCATTATTTAAATATTCTTGACACTTTAATCAATTTGTCAAGAGTCCAACATTTAAAACTTTTTATTCCCATTCCAATGAGCTATTAAAATGAGGTGATTTTTTAATTATTTTAATAAAATTAACGGTTCAATATTACATCCAAGTTGCAAAAACTATGAGAAAGTGTCGAAATCAAAATTTGACTGCACTAGAGTGATACCGATGATGAATAATGAAAATCAAGGCCAATTGAGTGGCTTACTATAACTAGAGGCTCTCTCCAAAATCTTGTAGAACACACTAGATGTCAGAATTCACTTCGGAAAGTGGAATAAGAGTCCTCTACACCATCTAAGCTCATCACCAACATCTAACATCCCCTTTGGCATGGTTGACGTGAAAGTTAGAGCTAACTACAATACTAAAGTGACTAGAAATGGGGACATTACATGGGTTTTAAAAAAACAATACTCATTTGAAGTTAAGGTATATTTAATGACTTCCATGTCTCATCGCAATTGTTCATTGGTGTCTGTAGCTAACCATTCAACAAATTCTCCTCTTTCATTGACATTATGCTTCTTTTATAAGTGGCATGTCTCAAAGTTCACCTTTTATATATATGGGATTTAATCTTTTGTAAATACTTGTGCCTCGTTGTGTAGTAAAATTGTCACCATATTTTGTTTCCCAACACTTCATCTTGGAGAGAGTCTTTGGACTTTGAGCATTTGTGTGTTATGTGCTTGCTTCCCAATGCAAGTAATTCAAAAAACTTTAACTAGTTCATATGAATATATGCTCTTGATTTTGACAATTTTGTTTGATGGTATGTGTTTATACTTGTTAGTTATACTATGAAAATAGGGTGTACCAACTTTGGTCACACTTAACTCTTGAATGTGGATGGAAGCTTAAACATTGAAAGGAAGAACGGTTGAACATATTTTTGCACCACCTTCGTTTTACTTTATTCCATTAAATCCTATCCTAACAATTTTCAACAATAGGAATTGAAAAAAGCTATATAAATAGTTTGATTTTTTCTATATTTAAAGTATTGGTAGTAAGAGTAGTAGCAAGTATCTAGCAGCACCCCAAAAGGAATCTACCTTCTCAAAAGATTCCCCCATAATCCAAGAATATTGTTGTTTGTGGGGTTTCCACAATAAAGGTTTTCCCAAGACCAATGAAACAAATGGAATGCAAATATTTCTGTGCAAATAGCCCTATTCCAGGTTTATGGCCTTCAATTTTCAGTATAGGGAAAATTGGAAGATCTGGTAGACAGTTTCTTGGTAGAACAGTGTTCATTGCCAGTAACGTGTGGAGATTCTTTGTGTGGATCTTGCAGATCGATTTTGGCGGTTTTTTCGTGTTCGAGGATGTTGAGCCGACATATTGGAAGCGTGTGGACAATTCGTTTTGGTCCCCATGATTGTTTTGGATCCGTTTGAGCTGACTTGTATACACATTTCATCGTTTGTGCCGTGTTCTTGAATCCAAATAAGATACTGATCCCAATTATCACCCTACAAAAAAACAAATTGTGACCATTTCCACTGAACCATTAGACAAAGTCAAATTGGTCATGAAATTCAAGTATCCTCTTGGAGTGTGAGAAAAATGAGAATTTAAAATCTTGGATAATAGAGGTCTGTGCTGGATATACGATCCAAAGTGGAGCTAGAGTTAGTTTTGGACTCTAGAAGACATTAATTAATGTAGGTGAGGAATGCATCTCTTCTAGACACTATCACATTAAGAAATTAGGAAATCAAAAAATAAGAAAAATATAACTTTAGAATAGAAAAGGAATGTGAAAGGGAACCGTGGTTGACTTTCATCCTATGGACGCCCACCATAACATTTTTCTTCTTGATCAACAAAACTTGTCATGTTGAACAGAGCTCAAGGAATCTTTGGTAATTCTTTCAAACCCAATGGAACAACCTGCTCCGTGACCAGTATGATCTTCAATAGGATATCCCATTCAGAAATTCAACAACATTCTAGCAATTGTAAACAGAATCGAGAAACACTGACGGAAAAGATTCTAGCAATTGTAAACAGAAATTCCAAGGCTGGCAAGAACCCCTCCTTTGCAATGTCTTGAAACTCACTGGTCATTTGAAAATAAAATTCACAAAAAACAAAGAAACTAAAATCTTTTACCGGATTATAGCGAAAAATTTAGGTAAGAAACTGGTAGCTTGTGTTAATTCTTGTGTTATTCTAAATTTTCGTAACTGGAAAGGCATTTCTTAACTTGTTATGGATTGACTTTCAAGAATTGTCAATACCAAACAGATAGCCCAGATAGAAATTCTTCGACGTGAGATAGCCACAGTTCTATTTATAAAAGAGAGCTATCTCCAACTATCTTATGAAAAGAAGAAAAACTGCTATATGCATTATCCAAATGTACCCTTAAAAAAGGCTTCACCGTAGTTATCATATGAAGCTTTTATAGCTTATGATGTTAAGTGCAACATTCCATATGAAGATAAGTAAAAATAGTTTTTCATTTAATTTTTGTTCATAAATAGTTTCGAAGCCTGATTAGAGGAATGCCCATTCACATTACCTGCATAAGAAGTAACAAGGGTCCCCAAATAGGATCTGATAACCCCTTCGCCAACAGTCAGGCCCCCCTTGGCAGCCCCATCAAAATTGAGTTTGAAATGTGTAGCCAGAGGGGTCTAGACTGTGCTTTGTCTTAGGAGTCTCTTAGAGAAGTCAAAAAGAGAGAATGAGGGGGGAATGTTCCAACATCTAGAAATTTCCCAGTCCTAGGTAGAGGGGGGCTTGGTCGCCATCTAGGTTTTAGAAACAAAGATATTCTCAAGAATCAACTTAAGGAATCAAGCAAATGCAGTTTCCACATAGGCCTCTTTGTCTCTGAATATCCTATCATTCCTTTCCTTCTAGATACTCCAGCTCACATGAAGGGGGATCTTCTTCTATAGTTGTTGGCTAAGGGGGTTGGAAGAGGGCCCCCAAAACTCCTGGGACAAATTTAACAAATTATCATTCATAATCCAACAGATATTGAGCTTATTGTAGACCATCCCCCAGAGCTCCCGAGTAAAGGCACAGTGGAGGAAGAGATGAGAAGGGATTTCCTCTTCATTTTTGCAGAGGATGCATCTGTTAGGGAATTGGAATCCCCACTTGACCAAACTGTCTTGGGTCACTATTTTGTTGAGGAGAGCAGTCCACAAGAAGAAATTAACCTTGGGGATGAGTTGGGGATTCTAGACCTCTTTTCAAATAGAGGTGTAAACAGGTTCTCTTAGTAAGCTGGTGTAGGCAGTTCTGACAGAGAAGTCTCCATAGGGGTCCCACTTCAAAATGAATCTATCCTCCCTAGGAAAAAGGGGGAGGAACATACCAGCCAAAATCTTTTGGAGATCTCTAGCAGCAGGGAGGAGGAAGGGATGATCAATGCAGCAGTCCTCCAAGGCCCTCCAAGTGCGGTTGCTGAAATAATCACCAACCCTTTCTCCAAAGAAGCTTTTCGTAGCATCCTAGATCCTTCTAAGGGAGGGGGAAGAAGCAAGGGGTCTCTCTCCTAACCAACAATCCTCCCATAAGAGAATATTCCTACCATTTCCAATAAGCCATCTCAAGCCATGAGATAAAGGGTCACTATAGCTCAAGATGTTATTCCAAATTTTGGAATCCCTGGGAAGGCCCTCCTCTTTCGGAACAGAGGAAAAGTCCCCATTACCCAAATACTTGGCCCTGCTGATCGTGCTCCAATCTGTATCCTTATTTAGAAGCTTCCAGGAAATTTTGGTCATAAGGGCCTTATTGAACCTTGAGATCTTGCGGGTTCCAAAGTCGCCCATGGCCTTTGGAAGACAAACTTTGTCCCAGCCCACTAAGGCGAGCCTCTTCTTTCCTTCCATTCCCATCCAAAGGAAATTCTTTTGGATATTCTCCAACTTACCAGCCATAGGCGCATAAATCTTAAAAAGGGAGAGAAAGTACACAGGGATCCCCTAGAGGGAGGAGGAGAGAAGCTGCAATTTCCCAGCACTACTGAGGAATATACCTTTCCAATCAACTAGCTTCTTCAACATTATTTCAAGGATAGAGATCTAGAAGGAATTAGAGACATATTTAACAGTCAAAGGGAGGCCCAGGTAGGTGCCAAGGAGGGAGGCCCTTTGACAACCAAGGATTCTGCAGACTTTATCTTGGAGTTGGACATCAGTGTGAAAGAAGTAAATGATGCTCTTCTCATAGTTAATGTGTTGGCCAGAGGCCAGAGCATAGGAGTTGAGAAAGGATTTCCAGGCCTTAGCTTCCCACACAAAGGAGATACCGAAAATAATAGTGTCATCGATGAACTGCTGCAGAACATTAGGAGACTCCGTAGAGGCAGGTTTAATACCTAGTAGAGCTCCCATGCAAACCATAGAATTCAAGTTAGAAGCCAAAAATTCAGAAAGGATGATGAATAGGTAAGGGGAGAGAGGATCCCCTTGTCGTAACCCTCTAGAGGCCCTAAATTTCTCCAGGGGGATCCTGTTGAGAAGCATAATGTAGGTGACCGTAGATATGCATTCCCCAATAAGTTTGATGAGTTTATCTCCAAACCCCATATCTTTGAGAACTTTGAAAAGGAAGTTCCAATTGACTATCATAAGCCATGGAGATGTCAAGCTTGATCACCATCCTCGGTTGATGATACTTATCCATAGAGGGAATAATTTCATGAGTAGAGATGACTGCATCAAGAATCTGTCTACCTAGGACAAAACCCTTATGGGAAGGGCTAATCAGAGGATCCAAGAAAGATTTGAGCCTATTGACAAGAACTTTGCTGAAGATTTTATAAATAGTGTTGCAGAGATTGATAGGGCAGAAGTCCTTGAGACTAGACATCTCCTGAGTGTTAGGGACAAGGGAAATGAAGGTGTGACTGAGTTTTGTGAGGAGCCTTCCAGATTTGAAAAAATACCTAGTGGCCAGAACAACATCAAGGCCCACCACATCCCAAAAATCTTGGAAAAAAGCTGAGGGGAGCCATCGGGACCCAAGGCTTTGAAGGAACCCATAGCAAAAACAACAGACTTGACTTCCTCCTCAGAAACAAGGGCCAAAATGAGGTTGTTATCTTCCACCAAGGTTGTTTATGATCACTTATGAGAATTGTTTTTTATTCAACTTTTAACAAGTATGGAAGACAAAATGTTTATTGGACCTTGACACAAGACAATCATGCACCTTCAATAATGAATCCTACGGCTATCAAGGACAATAGCTATTGGATCTCACTTGGGTTTCCCCAACTAAGCTTTCTCCAAGCAGATATTTAGATGCTTGACCCCACAGGCTCCACTCCATGATACTCACTTCTCCGGGGCAGCCAAGCATCAATCCCCATGAAAAATCCCCATGGTGAACTTTGTATCTCTACTCAGAACCATAAGGACGTGAGACGTCCTCAGAGGTTTGACCTCTTGTACCAACAACTAGAAGATTTTTGCCTTTTAAAACAAAGAGTTTTTAGTCAAGGCATCTGTTTGGGTGGCCATACATGTGGCGTTTTGCTCCGTTAAGGAGGCCTCCTAACCTGTAGAGGTTATGCTCTACATCTTTTTATGTGTTGCATGGACACTGAGGGAGACTTACGTCGGTATGACACATCGGCACCCGTCGCTTGCAACTTTCATTACAAACACATTTATTTATACTGGTTTGAAAGATCTTGGCCTTAGCTCGTTACCACTTGGGTCGTTCCCTCTCACCAATGCCTATGTGAAGTGTCAGGCAGGCCGGGAGGTAGGCCCTCTAAAGGTAAAAGCACGCAATCAAAATAAAAGAAGACATGAAAAACACGAGTTCTTTAACCTTTACAAATAAAAATGTGCTCTACACTAAGGCAAACAATCTTGCTTAAAAATTTGCATGATATGAGTTCATTGATCCATTTGCATCCTAGTTAAGACTAGATGAGGTTAATTCCACCTTAATTTTAAAAAGATTTGATCAATTTAAACCTTGATTAAATGCAATTTGTTGTTCATTTTAAAACCTTTGCATGCATAAAATGTGAAATTTGTTGTTATTTGATCCAATCCTAATTAAGACTACGTGAGAATTGTAGGATTCATTCAAACCTCCTAATTAAACTATATGAAGAATTGTTGTTCATTAAAACCTCCTAATTAGGTTATGTGAAATTTTTTTGTTCATTAAAACCTCCTAGTTAGGCTATGTGAAAACGTATTGTTCATTCAAACCCTCTAATTAAACTATGTGAAAAATTATTGTTCATTTCATGTTAATAAATCTTGCATGAATCAATGTTTACACACCATAAAACCCACATGCAATAATAGATCCTCTCATAAAACCTGCATGCAACAACAAATTAGTTCAAAAAACTTGCATGCAACAATAGATCAACACATAAACCTGCATGCAACAACAAATTAGCACCAAAAACCTGCATGCAACAACATATTAGCACCAAAAACCTGCATGCAACAGCAAATTAGCTCAAAAAACCTGCATGCAACAATGGATTAGCACATAAAACCTGCATGCAAATAGATTCAGAGAATTATTAGCTTTTGCATGTTCATGTTGGGTTCACCAAAAAATAGGATGTCGGAAATCAGAGATAAGATTCATAACATATGAGTCAGCTAACCACAAAAACCAACAAGTTATGAAAATGAGTCCTAATAGATTCAATAAAGGAATGAAGACGAAATATCAAAATAAAATGCAAACCAACAATGCAGATATCTCCTTCATTGCTTCTCCATTGTTCTTCTTTCTCCTTCAAATTGTTGCATGTGGATCTCACCTACAAAGCAAGTGTGATTGCAATCAAGATGATAGCAAAAGTAAAAATGACAACACAAGGATACTCAAAATGTGGTAGTTGAAAATGAGCAATGAGAGATCAATTTATAGAAAAGAGGATTTTGAATCAACGGACGAGATTAATCTGGAGATAGAAAGAATCAGTGGCTACGATCAAACACATAGCAAAGTTTCCATTAGGAGACAAAGAAAAAGTGGAAGAAATCTGGAAAGAAATCTAGAATCAAATCAAGGAAGATAATATGGGAATTTAATAAATAGATAAATTGATTATCCTCAGATTTTTCCAAATTGGTAGGTTGAAAAGATAAATATGGAGATAAAAATTAGAAAGCGGAATAGCAAAGTGGAAATAAAAGTTAGAAAGTGGAAGACCAAAGTAGGGTCATAAATAAATAAATAAAATTTATGTATTTCATCCACACATGGTAATTAAATAAATTAAATATTTATTTAATTTGAATAATTTGGAGAAGGGGATTAAACAATTAAAATAAATATTTAATCATCGAAGAATAATTAATTTAGAATAAAGGGATTAAATTATTAAATAAATTATTTAATCAAAGAGGAATAGTTAGGATTAGTTGATTAAGATCAAGATTAATTGATTAGAAAGAGACAATGATGAACATTAATTAAATAATGAGGATTATTTAATTAATGGTTGAGAAGAACAAGAATTAAATAATTAGAATTATTTAATTATAGAAAACTAGAAGAAGAATATTAACATTAATTAAATAATTAAAATTATTTAATCAGTTTAGACAAAAAAGTTTAGTGAAAAGTATCGTCGAAGACTTAGGACAATTTTTCAATGTCTACAACTCCAACAGTTGAACTATTTAAACAAGTATTAGTCCTCTCCCCCTTTCCCCCACCATTGCAACTATAATAGTTTAGTTGTTGAGGTTTTTTTACATTTTGAGCTATAGATTGAAACCCACCATCAATTTACCCAGCAACAAAGCTAGTACCACCTCTAAAAAAAGTAGCATATCTACCAGCAATAAGAGAAGCTTTGGTAGTACCATAGACAGTAATGGGTAGTATATCATGATCTTTATAATATTTTCATTATATATAACTAAATAAAAATAAATGATATTTAATTTAATTTAGAGATAAAATAAGAAAAATAATTATTAGATTGTGTATGTTAGAGCAAATTTTGCTATTATGTTGTGGAAAATAGATCCCACAACACATTAAAGAAATTAGAGACAAAAGATTTCCTATAGATACTTGGAGTGTAGTATTGATAATATTTAATGATTTTCAAATTATTAATTTTGATAAGTAGTTATTTGATAAGAGCTTTTTTAAAATAATAATTTATTTTTTTGTAACAAATTCATAAATCAATTATTGTATTATAAAGATAATTTGGTTGTAGGCGAGACAAACCCATTTATTGTTAGTCAATTGTTTTGTAGGTTGCAAGTCAAACAAAGTCTCTATTCTGAGTTAATAGATTGCAAACCAAAAAAATCGATATAACTTTTTATTTATTTACTATAAGTTAGGCGTTATAAAAATTGTATAAACCACAACATAAAAAGGTAATGTAATAGCAAGTGGATGAGCATGTAATATATTTTCTTAAATAAGTTATAATATACGTAGTTCATGATCTAAGGAGTATTCAGAAGCTTTACAACCACTACATGGACTTAAAAGAAGGGCCCACTATGAAGAAACATAGATGATATTTTTATTTTTATTTCATGTGTATTTGTTTCTTATTTCATAATCCATAAAAATTATATTATATGGCTTATTTTTTTATTATGATTTAAATAGAACACTTCATGTTAATTGTTTATCTATTGTACGATCAACTAAGCATTTAATTATTGAATTATTTTACTTTTTTTTGAGTTGTTAAAGAAATATAACAACTTTATAATATTTTCATTTATTATAATTACATTATTGATCACTTTTGTATGGTTTGTGTGGTTATTTACCTTATTGTGATCAATTTATAGGTCCTAAAAATAATCTAAACAATATTATTTGTAGTCTTTGTAGAACTATTTACAATTTTTATAATAGTTTCAAAAGAATGATTTTACTTTAATTTTAAGAATAGTCGCATGCTATTTAAACTCACATCACTATCCACAACACTTACATGTATAAGTATTATGACTTTCATAAGTTTATGCCCTTGAATTGATAGTCAAATTAAATTGAATCTAATTTGATGAATATTAAATATATTTTATAATCAACCTTAGTTTAGCTTTTCATTTTTGCATCATTGATGGGGGAAGGCATTAAAGACTTTATAGCTTGATGAGTTGAGTTAGGACTGGTACATTAGGAAGAAATCTTTCATGATTATTAGCATTGCCTAGATGTTTAATTCTACTTTATATTTGTTTAAATCATACAAATGCATGATTAGAGTTTAAGGTATATTTTTTTGTTAACAAACTATTATGAGTATTGGTGCACATAAATCTCAAAAATACAAAATTACTTATGTATCAACACCACATGTTATGAGTTGATTGGTAGACAAGAAAAAAGTTTGAATTTAATTTAAATAAATAACCAAGGATCAGTGGAAAATGACATAAAGACATTAAAAAATGATGCATTTTTAGGACAGCCTAGACATGTCAATGTACTTTAAAAATTGCTCAGAAATGAATAATGTGAAGGACACTTAAGAAGAAAAATGTGTTTCCCTATGATCCTATGAGGGGTGTTTGAGTTGATTATTGAACCACACAACTCCCAAAAATTACAACCAACTAAAACACACATAATAGACAAAGAAAATATTGATTTGTTATGAAACCTTGAGAATTGTATTGATCCAAAAAAACATCTAAATGATTACATCATATAATAAAATAATGAACCGTTGGAAAAGGAAAAAGGAAAAAGTAAACCCTAGATGAAATCTTGGGTAATGTTTAAATTGGATTAATTAGATCATATTGTATGTCCTTATCCTATGTTATGAGACAAACAAAGCACGTGCCTAAGTTTACCTTAAATATGATAGATTAAAAAAGGGGACCTAATTAATCAATTAAATGGATAATTTTTCTATTTTACTTTAACACACCCTTGAGTGAAACTTAAAGAGAAACTAAAAATATGACGACCAACGCATGGATGGGTCTTAGCTACAAGGCCTATTGAGGCACCTATATACAAACAAATGAATCTTTCACATTTAGAGAAATGGAGAAAACCACATGGCAAAAAACTCCTTTCCAAAAGAGAGAAT
>NW_026730441.1:0-13000 GCF_030272615.1 Cryptomeria japonica
CACATTTTATCAATTTGTCATCTCATATAGTTCCACTTGTTGTGCATTTAAGGTAAAACAATATTTATTTGCGCAATGTTTGAAAACCTTAGGTATAATGATCAGACACCATTCAAAGCTAGGCAGGAGCTCACGACTTCACCTTAACAAACCTTTGTGGTCAATTTTTCCTTTGCAAATTGTCCAAAAAAGCATTTGGACAGCTTATCACAGCAAGAACAAGTCCTACTATGTTAATAACCTGCAAACAATAAAAGGTATGCACAATAGCAATGCGCTCATCTGCATATGTGAATAATTAATATTTGATCTGGAGAATACTGGGAATGTGTAATATCACGTTGCCCATCTTTCTAAAATGCCTCTCTCTTACCTTCGAACCTCTTCGCGCTTACATCAAACAATGATCATGCAAATATTAACCATACCCAAACGACATGATCGCCTCCCATATTTCATTATTGCTAAATTCATAACCTGTGAACCAATCTCAAGTAGCCATGTGCTCATTTAGATTGGGGATCCCAATTATCTCCCATATTTTCAACATAGCCGAGCCACTAGGTGTCTGGGACCGGGGAAATAAAACAAATAAGAGCATGCAAAATGCAAAGATTTCTCATGGATCCAAACCCTGGCAACATGCTTCATTAATAAGAGGCAAAATTTTTAGCTATTTACCATCTACGAATTCTCAACACATATGAGTTGCTTTCTTATTTGCTCTGAGTACAATCTTGAGTGTTGCCCATATCTCCATACACAGAAAATAATGCATAGGACCATACAGATTGTTTGAGTCTCATAAATTCCAATTACAATCCATAAAAGACACGATGCATGGAGGTGAAAAACTCACAACCTGCATTTTGAACGGTCTCGATTTGCAGTTAGTCTTTGTGATGGCGTTGAATCGAAGAATCAGTGGGCATGGAGGCCATTCACATAGCTCCAAATTGATATTTGATAATCATCCTCCACCCACTGAGCAGATAATGATATCCATTTTATGAGATTATGGCACGGGGGAAGGATCTCCACTAAGTTCTCTGCTAAAGGGGATGACTCCCTGCAACAATGGCGGCTGTGGGAGCATTTTTTTTTTTACACAACTCTAAACTTCACCGTCAAGCTTATCCCGCATGGTGTCTTGGGCCGCCTCTTCTACCACGTGAGATAAGGAGATCACTGCCATTGCTCTGCATACCCACTTAGCCCACATGGTGCTTGAGATACTCTATTGTGGGTTGCGGGATAGCACAGAGAGGTTTGCCCCTTCATCTAAACCTTACCTTGTGCAGTATATTGAGTCACTCAGTATTTGCCCCAAACTTACCCTACATGACCATCTCAACTACCTTGCTTGTCAAGTGGGGTAATCAAAAGAATTCCTCTGCGTTGCATCGTTTTACCATGAGTGATGTCTTTCGATGCTCTGGGTGCTACGCAGGGTAGATGGGAGTCCTTCTCCTCACGCCCATCCCTTATCGCACATGGTTCTTTACTCGCTTTGATACTAAGTATGGGATAATAAAAAATTAATGCTTATTATCTCGCAATACACCTTGGCATTCATATTACATGTTGCGGGATAATAAACTTGTAAAAAGTTTCAATTATTTTTCTCCAATGATGCTTCCAAAGAAAGGGTCCACCATTCACGATGGATGCTTCATCATTTGTTGGATGATTGAACATATTGGGACCTTATTATATATTTTTACTTTTAACAAATCATTGAAACATGTATGTTAATCATTGATCTCATTTCTCGTATAAATTTTTTAACAATATTCTAGTAAAATTATATATTTTTACTTTTACCAAATCATTGAAACATATATATTCATCATTGATCTCATTTCTCGTATAAAATTCTTAACAATATTCTAGTAAATCATTTAATAATGATTAAATATATCATTTTCAATGATTTGAATAATCTTGCGTGTTTCGCCACTCAAATTAAACTGCACAAGTGATTTAATTTATCTTGTTTGTGTCTTTATTTGAACCAATACCATATACAATATTATTTAAATTGGAATGATTTAAATAATATATTTTCTTAATGAACTTTATTCTGCATCTTTGGGCTTCATCAACTGTCGGGCCCTAGGTGGGTCTAACTAAGAATTTTTTTTTATTTTTCGGCAATTGAACCTGGAGAAATTATCTAAAACACTAAGTGGATGCATCCGGGATGTGAGAAATTGAATGTGTGGTCATCAAACTTGGCATTTTGCAACTTTGAAATTTTGCTGAAAACACCTGAGTAGCCCCTGGAATCAGCTTCAAAAATTGATCAAAACACTTGATTAGGGTCTGCACACTAGCACACTGATTGAATGTAATACAAATAATCCAGGGCATTAGATGTATCATCAAAATGACAACCAAGGAAAAATATATTAACCTTCAAAGTCGCCTACTCAGGTTTATCTAAAGCTAAACCTGATAAATCAACTTGAGTACCATCAAAAACCCGAGTTGTAAGAATATTAAATTTTTCGTCTCATGAGCTGCCACTTGGCACACTAGTACATCAAGTTACCATGAATAGGTGTGGATGAGGGTTTGACCTGATTAGGTCACATGTGAAAAATATTAACCCTCAAAGTTGCCTCTTAAAAATCGAGCATGCTGATCATGGAACCTTGAAAAAGTTCGTTTGGAATGGGCTCTGAAAAACTGATCAAACGAGGAGTTCGGGGACTATAAACTGGGAAAATGGAAAATAATTTTATAGATAGTCATAGGGTACAACCACTTTAAAAATCAAGTCAACTAGGTGTGAAATAAAAATTCACAAAGAAGGCTCCCGACTGTTGTTTGGCACAATCCAGTTTGCAAAACTAAACTTTTTGCAATTGGAATCAACTTGGAAATCCTATCAAATAGATCATGGGGCTTCAATAAATAGTACACAATCACAAGAAAATCTTATTTTGGCATGGCGGTCATTTGACACGAATATACAACTGCTCAAAGTGAGTTACTCAAAAATGTGCAAAAGGTGCAAACAACAACCCTAACCTCAGGACCTTCAAAGGAGACTTCACAAACACATCAAATCTGGTCTAGGAAAGATGAAAATGGAATAATGGCATCTTTTCAAGGTGTATAGCAATCTCTCAAGAGGATTTTGCATGACATTTCACTGCTGCAAAAATATGAGCTCACAAACTGAGCTACTCAGGCCTATTCTACAAGGAAATTATGAATGCATTTAACAAAATTTTGAACCTGGGTCTTCAAAATTTGACCAAATTTTTGAAGTCCCAACACATACCTCATTTTTGAAAAAAAAAAGATATAATGACATATTTCCAAAAAACACAATTTTTAAAAATCAAAGAGAAATCTCATAAATATCCAAGATGATATCACCATTTTAAAAAATTAGGAGGATATTTTGCAAGTAATAATTAAAAAAGAAGATATTATCCTCGTATGAGAATATAATTGGAAAATTAAATAAATAAATATATTTATTTAATTTTGATGACATACTTAGCTAATTGAATAATTCAAATAAATTATTCAACTATAAGGCATTAGAAATGAAATTTTTTAATTAAATAATTAAAATCATTTAATAAAGGCGATGAATCAAAATTAATTAAATTATTTAATATTATTTAGTTATTATTAAAAAGGGAGAGGTTTGATTAAATGATGAAAGATTTAAAGAAGAAGAATTAGTAAGAAGAGGCTTAATTAATTAAAGAATTAATTAAACCTAAAAGGGCAATTAGTCAACCTGATGCTCAAAGACCTTAATTAGGTAAAATTAAGTCAATTTTGGTCAAAATAGGTGAATTTGGAAAGAATTGGGAAGTTTCAGACAAAAAGTGGAAAGATTTGAGCAAAAATTGGAAAATTAGGATGGAGAAGGAATGAATGCGACACTATGGGGTTAAAGAAGAGGTCAAAATGGAACCTCAAAACAATAATAGGGAAGAAATGAAGCCAACATGACTGAAAATGGAAAGTGAGAGGCAGTATAGGTCAAAAATTAACATCACTAGATCGAGAGGGTAATGATTTGATGCAAAGGGGACAAGTTGAGGATAAATGAAATGTCAAACTTGAAATGGGAAGAAAATGGAAGGATCTGGACATGAAATGTAAAAGGCAAAATGGGAGGACCGAATCAGGAATGATTTTTTTAGTGGCTAATATTACCTAATTGGCTATTTTTTTAAATTTGGAAATCAAAATTTGGCTAATAAGTTTTACTTTTAAAGAGACCCGAATCACCACATTTTTACAAATTTTTATTTCAGCGTTATTTAAATCGCCAAAGAAAAAAAAATTTAACTCAAAGATTTGCCAAAATATTCAATACATTATTGGATCAGATTCGCCAATATTTTATTGTTTGTTGTAGAAATCTAAATTAATTCACCAATAATATATCATAATTATTAGTTACTTTAGGATTATATCAACAATCTTTAGTTGCCACAATTGATTTAAAATATAATATAATGACCTTCATTGTATTCCATGAGGTAAATTGTACTTACAAGTTGTAATGCTTGTTGGTATTGAAATTATTTTTGAATTGTTGACCTCAATGAAAATCAATAGTCTAAAAAGAATTTTTTTCCCCATGAGTATTACAAATTGTTGGTACATTTTATCTCACGAAATGCAAAGAGGGCTATTAGATTATTTTAAATTAATGGTAGAAACTAAATAAAGTAGAGTCTACCCCTTAAACTCATTAATGATTTCCACCTTCAGGCCTTTACTTTTCTATAAAAAAATATTTTTTTAAATGAAAAGATTTACAATATTAATCAATGCATACTCTTATTATTTTATAAGATTCACCAATATTTTCTACTAATAAAATTTGATATTAAAAAAAATTGCCAGTAAAATTAATTATTTTCTTTAAAAACAGAAAAGATTCGCTAATAAAAATATTATTTTCTAGAAATAAAATTAAATATTCGTCAAGATGTTATACATTTTTTTGAGAGGGGGTTTCTTAAAGTTAGCACTAGCCGAATGAGGAGCAAAAAACCCTGATTGGGACAAAATCAGGCAAAATGACATTACAAAAGTGACAAGGGAAAGATCTAACGCAAGGGGGTTGAATTTAAGGGTAAAATGAAACCGCAAACCTAAAATGAGAAGGAAATGAAATTATTTGGATAGGAAATGTAAAGGGGGCAATAGGATAGGTTTGTGCGAATAATGAAGATTATACGCGTGATTAGGTTAAAAATGGAGAATTGTAGGTGATATCGATTTTCAGCACCTACAATTAGAATAACCACAATCATTGGTGCTAGTACTTGCACTCATAGTATCACTCTTATGCTCACTAGATGATAAATGCAACAAGGTGTTAAAAGGTAGCATCCAAGGTGATATGCCTTGCCTCAATATCCCACTTCTTTGTCCCCTTCCTTTTACTTACTTTGTGTGACAATAGACACAAGATGGAATGCAGATACACTAAGTCCTTTACCATTTGTAAGTACACTCTGTTACACTTTACTAAGTGGTTGAATGAGCATGTGCTCCAATTCCTCTTTGATGCAAATGAACTAGCTATTTATTAAAACTAAATTAGAGAATTGGAGTTGTAAATTCAAAATTTTAAATTCTCAAGTTGTAAACAAAAATATCATAGAATGAACTTGCAATAAAATTTTGATCTCAAAAGCTTATAGGTGTTGACTGGTTGGACATGGAAGTGCCACCACCAATGAGCATCAACCTTGAACTTGTTATGGACCACATCAATACAATAGTCATTGAAGTGTACAAAATCCATCAATTCAAGTCCAATTATATCCCACATGCCAAGTCAATAGGGTCTATGAAGCACTATCTTGTACCCTTGGTTGATGTCTTCAAGATTCTTCTATTTTGCACTTTTGATGGCTTTTTTCTCAATCATTGAGTTGGTGCAATCAAATATATCTAGCAAACAAGGCCAATCCATATCTTCTTAACAAATCATACTCAATATGAGCTAGGTGAAACTAAGGAAATATTCGGGCACCAAGTATCATCTACTTGTAGTGATAGATTATCTCGATATGGACCTATTTTAGCTATAACCATTTTAAATAATGTCTCTTCAACCTTCATAATTCATTTGACGGTCATTATGTTGGAGGAAAAATAAGCCTTGGCAACCTATTCAATGGAAATCAAAATTAACAAACTAAAAAATAAAGATTCTTAAATTCTGAAATAAGAAAACATAAAAGTAATTTTTTTTAAAAATCAGTAAAATGAAACATAAATTATAAATATTAAAATTTTAAATATATAATAAATCTAAGTGATTCACTTGCTTTCAACAACTCCAATGTTAAGAATGTTCTATATACGCCCTGTGAGATATATAGTGCATGATGATGAACATTTGAATGTTATCAACCTCATTGTACACATCATGTTTAATTCAATTAATTTAAGTATGTTTTTGGTAGCATAAGGTTAAGAGAGTGGAAGGGAAGAATTTCTTTTGGTTAAAATTAGCAAAAATGATTGAAGGCATTGGAGGCCCGTCTTAAACATCACACACTATTTATATGTGGTAACTATGGGCAACGGCCATTCCTGTTCAATTCAAGTTAATTTCAAATCCAAACTTTTTCCACTTAAAAGCCCAGTGAATGCATATGATCGCATAATACAAGACATTGGTTGCAAGGTATTTGAAGCAAGCAATTGGCCTAAAATGTGGTCTCACTGAATACTATGATTGCAGGATAAGAAAAAAATATGTTACACACTTTCAAACAATTACGCAGGTGTAAGGCCAGAGGTTTGGAACATCCATTACATGTAAACAATGGAGGAATTTTGTCAGATGTTGTAGCTGCAACTGCCCTGGCACAAAAGGGTAAGAATAGAGAAGGTACATAAACTATTTGACAGAATGTCATAAATATAGGATATGCAAAACTTGAAAACATAGATAAGGAAGCTGAACTGTTTGACATAATGCCTCAAAAAAAATTGTTTTGAGCCTCTTGATTGCAAGATATTAACAAAATGGATATGTTGAAGAGGTTGTATAAACTTTGAAACCAAATTCTAAATGCATCTTCCTTGCCTGTACCAAATGGGGGCTTCAGAATAGGGTATAAACATCTTTAAAATCATAAAGGATAAAATAATTTTATCAAATGCATTTGAGGAATAAAATGATATCGAAGTTTATATGGAGTTGAGAAAGGTTTAGATTTAATGGTATATAGGAAGGGTGAAATAATTATTGTGTATTATGCACATGATTTGTAATGTTATTAAATTGTCATTATTTATTTTTAAGTTATATTTTTAATTTAAAGTTGGATTTCGTTTATTCATATTCATAAAGTATTTCTACTATTTCTCTTATCATTATTTATTATCATCTTATGACAACTATATATTTATGGTGTGATTTTTCTTTCCACTACCATTCCATTCTTTCTTACCTCTCGCTCTCTTTAGACATCCTCTATTCTACCAATGCTTCTTATATCACTACTAGTTGAACTTTTAGTGATCCTTTAATAAACTAGTCAAGTAGTTTAATCAACTTAAGAAGAAGGTGGATACTATGCATGTATCTTTGACTCTATTGCATATAATCCTCCACATTGCACATCTTTTGCATTCGAAGTTGTTACACACTGATTGCCAATTGGATTTATTGTAGCTATATTTGAACTATATTATGAGAATGTTGGTAACAAAGTTCACCCAAGTTTTCAATGATACATGCTAGATATTGCATATGAAGATAAAATATTACCTAAATTATTTCCATGAACTCTAAGGACTATGCCCTTGAATAATTCTAATCTTCAGCTCCTATTTATATCCGTTATATTGGCAAGTTGGCCCCCACTCTCATACAACACTTATGTATCAATATGGGCTTATAAACAACTAACTAATTTAACTAAATGGTCCTAGAGACATAGTGAGTCTACTAATAACTATGAAATTAGCTTCAAATATTCGTGTGGTATAATTTGTGTGTTCATGTAAAAATAATTAAACTTTAACTCTTTGAATCTAATGATTGGAATTGTGGGGCCTCACCTAGTTCCTCGAACCCTTCAAAATGTCAACAATAATATATTTTTTTAAAGGAAATCACAAGAAAGAATATAAATATAGTTCCAATCAAATGTCTACAACATCAAATTTTATCATTCAAACATTAAGGGAATAGGAAATTTGCAAATCTTAGAAAACCATTCGATAATGTTCTTCAAACCTTCTTAATATTTTTTGTCAACCTTAATTCTATCTGTGTATGGTGAAAAGTTGATAATGGAACAACAATATTGAAAGACTAAATGAATTCAACCACAAAACTCTAGCCTAACAATAACAAAGATTCACCATAACATATGAAGATTACCTGAGACAATGCAAATCAACAAAATCAAAAAGATTATACCATCACATGTCAACTAGAGTTTGAATCTTCATTCTTCCTATCTCCATTGATCTTGGTTGATATATTTTCTCTCAGATTTTAGGTGTTCTTAAGAGCTCAACAGAGAACGAAAATGTGGTTGATAGTTTGATAGCAAAAAGGCTTGATTGCATAAGATCGATTAGAATGCTCATTAGTTAATTCGAATGATTAGAGTTCATAATGAAAGAAGCATCCTCATATATAGAAGACACTATAAGAAATGGAGGGATAAGATTAAGAGGTGTAAAGATAAATGGTTGGCTAGGATTAGAGGGTAGGTAGAGGAAATAATAAAATGATAAAGGGGGTAGGTAGTGTAGGAATTAAGAGATGAATGACATCTGACATGGGTAGAAAAGGGTAATGAATTAATTAAATAAATAAAGATTTATTTAATTAGCAGAGGAAATGGGACCGATTAGATAAATAAGTATTTATTTAATTTGGGAAAAGGACAATTTAAATAAATAAAAGTATTTAGTTAAATGAGGAAATACTTAGAAGAGGATTAATGAATTAATTAATTAATTAACGATTTATTTAATTAATAGAAGAATTAGGCTTAAATAATTAAATTAAAAAATATATATTTATTTAATTAAACAAGACAATTTTAGGTATCTACATCTTGCCCCTCTTTGAGACAATGTAGCTTGTCGTGTTGACTCAAAGAAGTTAAGATAAACTGATACAAAGTTGCCCCATTATGGGAGTGATATTCCCCCTCAAGAGATTGCATGAAAATGTTTGAAAAGACCGCAGGCAATCTCTCAATAAGAAAGAAAGGCTAGAAAGGACTGACAAGATAGGATAGAGTGACAGAGTCATGGGATAAAGAAGACTGACTCAGGAGACTAGGGATAGGGTAGTCTATAAGATAGACCACAAGGGAAAACATCCTCATTGTCATCCACACACCTTAGAGAGCAGAGTGCAGAGAGAGGAGAGAGAAGTTAGCAACGATGACATTGGTACATTGATTCGACCATGTTCACCGATATCAGAGACCAACATATGCAAGAGAGTTGGTGAGCACCACAAAACCTCCTTTTATGTTGGTATATTAATTGTTATCATAAATGCATGTTAGGTAGGGATATAAAATGCCAAGTGGAGGGAAAAAAAGTCAAGGTGTGTTTGTGTTGGTGCCAAGCGCATCTAGGAAGGATAGGCATGTCTGTGTCTAGTTTAAATGCATCTATGATTTCAAAGGCATTTGTGCCACATGCGAGCGTGTCTATATTGAGAAGGCATGCTTATGAAAGATAGAGACACATTTGTGTGTTTCAGGCATGTATGTGCAAGGAAGGCACATTTGTGTAAGTTTAAAGCATGTTTACACCTTCAAGGTCAAATCGACAGTTATGTGATAAACATACATTGTCGATTGGATAAGATGCTGAGAGGATACACTCAAATAGGTCCTCTAGGGAAGACTAGGACAATAGATAGGGATAGGATTGAAAATTGTGTGATAGAACATACGTTGTCAATCAGGAAACTACTCAAGAAGATACACTCAAGAAGAGGCCCTAAGATAGGATAGAGCAACTCACTTTGTGATGAACGGGGTGTACCAAATAAATTGAAAATTATGTGATAAAACATACGTTGTCAATTGGATTGGGCTGAAATTGACAATTCTATGATAAAACATACATTGTCAATTGGATAAGATACTCAAGAGGATGCACTCAAGTAGGCGCCCTAAAAGATAAGATAAAAGAAACACTTTGTGATGAACTGGGAGTACTACTAAGATAGAGTTCCGTATGATAAATATAAGCACTAGGATAAAAAAGCAGCACTTTGTGATGAACAGGGAGTACTACTAGGATTGACATAGTTGATTTGATTGGCTACAAGAGGACCTACCGATGCTCAATTCATGGGAGAAATATCCTTTGACTCAGGGATTATGACCCGAGTTGACAGTGGAGGATAGAGTCATAGTTGAGGCCATGAGATTGCAATATATTATGTATATGCCCGAGTTTCAAGCAAACATGGGTTTGTTGACTACATTAACTAAGAGATGGCACTCGGAGACATGCACATTTCATTTTCCGATGGGTGAGATGACAATCACTTTAGAGGATATGTATAAGATACTGCAGATACCGATTGATGGGGAGTTGGTTCCCTATGATCGAGAGGGAGATAGGAAGGCATTGAGATGAGTGTTCTAGGATCTAGGACTAGAAATGAGGGCATGACATATGGCCTAGGATACAATGATAGCTATAGGATTGGCTCTACCGGTGGTGCTCGCAAGAGTTATCAGTGGGTTTTTCTATATGGACAGGGTGACACGAGGGTTGGTTGTGGGATGGGTGAGGACTCTGGAGACATTGGTGACTGAGCACACCAGTTTTGCATGGGGGTCATGTCTACTGTCACACTTGTGTTATAAGCTGCATCAGTTTGTGTATCACGGATCGGTGGGATTGGGGTGTGGAGTGACATTATTGCAGGTATGGGCATATGAGCATCTTATAGTTACACGAACGATACACTTTAGAGGCAGGGGACATGGGCACAATTATGTACATTTGTTTGATATGATTACTTCCTAGCCACGGATTGGGAGGCTAGAGTATTGGAGCTAAGTGAACGATGAGATAAATAGTGTAGTATGGAGGCCTTACCGAGATTATGAGGAGTGGGAGGATGACGTAGTCGATCTGCCATATGTGTTTAGGATTAGGTATCTAATCAGGAGGACAACATATATCATTGAGTGACAATTGATAGACAGAGTATGCAGGCAGTTCACTAGGAGACATTGGATGCCACATGGCTCAGGGATGTATGCACGAACAGTGAGAGATCTGCCACATTTAGGTCCATTATTGTCTTATGACCAGGTAGTGCCACAAATGTAAGATGGTCCCATGCCTTGGGTTATTTTGGCAGATGTGGAGGATGCAGGGATGAATGTCAAGTACAACACGTATTAGGCAGATCATCCATTTCAATGGCTGACAGATCTAGGAGAGCTAATAGAGGGTGATGGTGGGGATGGTGGAGATGATAGCGAGGATGGTAAAAGTAGAGGCAGATGATGGAGGCGAGGTGCAGTAGGAGAGAGGAGGGTAGTTTGAAGGATAGATGGAGGAGAGGAGAGATAGGTGCATGTAGTCACAAGTAGAGGTGTAGTGCCTTTCCACATGCCAACAATGTAGGTTCCAGGACAGGGACAGGGACAGGGACAACCACAGGGACAAGGTGAGGAGGGAGGAGAGGAGGAGGATGAGCTACTATCCCTGAGAGAGATCTGCCAGGGACAGACAAATGAGATTCAAGATCTAGAGAGGGATGTGGCTAGGCTCAGGATACAACTATGGGACCCTGAGCAAGGGAGGGATCTGGCTATCTAGTGCTAGACGGAGGCTGAGGAGGCATTGAGGGTAGGTAGGTGAGAAACAGAGGATACTGGGGCTGAATATGCCTATGTTTTACGAGCATGGGAGGACATAGGCTATGATTTAAAAAATATTTATTTATTTGTATAATCCTTCCTTTTCACCCCTTTCCATCCATTATAAATTAGCTCCTAAATCCTAAGTCTAGTGATGGGTGTGGAACTAAGAGCATCACACGTTTCGAGGAGTACAGTTTTGCCTAGTTTTCTTCAGTCTATCTGCTCACAATCCAGAATAAAGCAACACTTACATCAAAGATCAGCAATAAAGTTTCATCTTCTCCATAATAAAGTATCAATTTTATGGATTACGTCAGTTTTAGATGAGATGTAAACAACAACAATGGGCTTCAACAAATCAAATCTTTCAGTAGACTCAAACAACATTATGGTTCAGTTCTATCTATCCTTTTTTTGAAAGCAAACATTATGACCAAAATTAAATAGACTTATACAAGTGACAAGAGACACTAAACTTGAGGACTACAATGGATGTTGGTGTCGAGTCTTGGTTTTCTTTTGATTTTATCTTTTGGTGACATGTCTTTTGGCTTTTTTGGGATGTCTCTGACAAGAGATTCTATCTCTAGGATGTCTTTGACTAGAAAGGAGAGGATAGGATATGTTCACCTATTGTTTTGTTGTTTGTGGATTGTCTCTTAGTAATGTTGTGACTTGTCCAAGGATATTAGGACACTCTAAGTATAGTATAAACTAGGACATTCCTTGTTTGTGACTGTCTTATCTCCATGCAAATGGGTACAATGATTTTCTGGGTCGAACCTATGCCTCGATTGTCATAACCTATTTTCCATAATAAAGCTCAATGATGATAAAGCACAAGAAGCTCTTTCACTTCCATATCTTCTATCTTCCATCCCCCTTTCATGATTGACCTCCATCATCCTTCCTAACTCTGTGTAGCCTACTATCACATGACTGAGTATAATGACATGCCAAAAGTATCTTCATTTCATGTAGATTGCACCTGCATTACCACATATTAGCTTTTCATACATACATATATATATCACAATCACATTGCATCTTGCATATATCATTAGTCAGTATCTGCATTCTCATATACAACATAAAATGCTAGAATAATAACACAACAC
>NW_026730442.1:0-13000 GCF_030272615.1 Cryptomeria japonica
GGCTTATCACTCTGAGTACCCAAAACACATCAATTTTCAAAATAAAGGTTCATCCTTGTTTACAATTCTTGCACTTTTCATATATTTAATGTTTGATATATTTAATGTATTATTCTTTAGGTGTTGTCAATGTTACTGTGCAAATGTCGTTGCCGCCTCATCAGAGGTTACCCTCACCTGTATTGCCGACTGCAATGTCCGCAACACGTAGCATGCAGACATCCTCTAGTGCACGTCATATTGGCCCGCCCACTGTTGGTAGATCCCTCTTTTGCTCTATCTTTTGTCATGTGTTTATTTCCCTTCAAGCGTTCTTTCTTGAATTCTAATGCCATTTCATAGTGGATTCATTTTTTGCAGGAGGAGATGCACATGAGGATGTGTCAGAGGCGACTACTGTTGATAACATACCATCATTTCCTGGATCTTCTCGTATTGCTAGTACAGGAACATTGCAAGCCACATTGGTGGTGAGCGATGAAGAAATGATTCCCTTAAAGATACAAAAGGTTACAGGTACTTTAAAATTATTATTATATATACTCTAATTGTAATTTACTTTATGATCACTCGTTTTGGACTAATGATCCCATGAATTTTTTGCAGGCAACGATATTTTCTATAAAAATCTTAGTGACATTGCATTACAGATATTCGGGCCCAGCATACGTAAAAGGTGGTACATCATATGTGAACTAACCCTAATCCACTTTTGATTTCATATCATTGCTAGAATAGTTTTCCTTTGATCCATTTCTTGAATTGTAATAAATCTAGCTTCAGTTCATTTCTGAATCTAACAGGTTTGTTTTTGCTTTAAAAGGTGGAATGACCAAGGAAAAAGGTTAAAAGATGAATTGACAAACCAAATGGTTGAGTGGTTTGGAAATGACACCTTTGACAAAACCAAGCTCCTTGAAAAAGCTGGCACATATCTAAAGTATGTGAGGGACCAATACAGGACCCATTTGGAGACGAACCTAAAGTACGAGCGTCCCCCCATGATTCTAGAGAGGGAGTGGAAGGACCTGATTTTGGATGCTAGGGAGAAAATTGAAAGGAAAATAGGAAATACACCACTAGACGCCAGAAGAAGGTATGGGATACTATTAAGAATGTAATTATGTACTAATTAATTACTCTTTATATTTATATAATCTAACATATTTCAAACTTTTTATAGACTGAGTGACACCTCAAAGGCAACCAAGGCAAGGCAAGAAAAGCACGGGCAACACAAACTCGGCTCTGGTGGTTACATGAAACTTGTTGCACGAATTGTAAGTATCTCATGTAAACGAAATATTGCATAAAAATATTAATAGATTACAAACATTTTTTTTTATCAAACAATGCAGGCAAAATTCATGGTACCAAGAAAAAATGCAGGGCTCTAAATTCAATAGAGTGGCCACAGAAGATGACAAGAGAATTGCCTACCAGCAAGGCTACTCAGCTGTGCCTGATCGGCTACGAGAATTGAGTGGGCATACACAACATTCGAGTGCATCTGTCACACAGGTAAATATGCTAAATGGAAGTTGTTTCAAATTGAATACTTTACCAATAATCTAATTGATTTTGAGTTCCAACATAAAGTGACTATATCTGTTTTAAATAAGCAAACAATGATAACAATGTGCATGTCATTGGAATGCAGCCTACTAATTGTGAAACACCACTTGCACATGAAGGTCCGGATGTGCATCCCAGTAGTGGAGGTATTCATTTTCTATTCAAATTTATTTATTTAGCTATTAATACAATTAAACATCTTAATTTGTAATTAGAGTAGTAATTAATGTAACCTTTTTTGTTAATATTTTAGAGCATGTAGTCGGTGGTGAGCAAGTGGAGCATGATCTGGGTACACAACATCAAGAACATGATGTTCCCCACTCAGGTAAAGAGGACCATTGTTGTTGCTTTAAAAAATATAATTGCAATTGGTGTTCAGCATTAATGTAACCTTTAGTATTTCAACTCCAGATGATCTAGAGGGTGTTCAGCATGTTGAGGTTGAGGCTACACAAAATGATGTGGCCCCATCAGGTAAAGAGCACAACAATTATGTTCTCTAAATTAATGAAATACTTGTAACAATAATAATGTATTTTTTTGAATTTAACCCATTTCTTTGTTATTGCAGAGGACCCCCCTTCGCTTCAGTGTCCTCGTCCTCAGTATAGGACTAGGCATACATCGAGATCACAAGCAGTTGGCAGAACATCTGCAAAGGGGGGAAATAATGAAGAAACCGATGTTCCACTTAGTCTTTTCATAGCTTCAAAGAAAAAACAAAGAAAGAAATGATTGTAATCTAACTTATTTGATAATGACTGATTTTTATGTGTTAGTGAATGTAATTATATGCTAATTAATGGTTATGGATGATATGTGTTAATTAATATTGATGAATGTTGCATGTTAATTAATGTTAATCAATGTTATGTGTTAATGAACGTTATGTGATATTAATGAATGAATGCTATATTTTATCAATGATAGAAAGAATGAATGTTATAAGATGTTAATGGGGAATTTAGAGTGATGTTAGGGAGGGATGGGCCAAATGAGCTTCCACCTTCACATGGTTGGCCCTGTTAAGTAGAGAATATTAAACTATTCTTGAAACCAAGTGAAGCTCAACAAGATAACACACTTTTCAATATTTCATTATGTTGCACAGTTAATCTTATTGAATAATGTATATTGAATCTTAATTGAAGGGTCCAACAGAGCCAACACGAACAACAACACCACAAGTTGTTGGGTATAATGAACTCCCATATTGTCTTGTATGTACACGAACAATATGAGTTGCTTCTAGTGTTGATATCCAAGGTAGGACAGCAAAAGTTATGAATATGCCTCATCCTTGTAAGTTTTTTTATTACTTGTAAGTAATGAATATGCCTCATCCTTGTAAGTTTTTTTATTACTTGTAAGTCATGAATATTGCTCTTTAGTTGATTAAAATTAAATGAAAATCTTTAATGAATACACAAAACTATATACATATGCAGGCACACCATGGTTGAGATGGTCCAACTCCCTAGTCTCACTCTACGACTAAGCTCATGCCATATCTAAATCAAAGACATCTCAAATACATCTTCAGTGGAAAGCTGCAAAATGCCATTTTCATACATAAGCAAGACATACACAATTGGGCACAATCACCAAGAGAACAGTAAAAAGTGTGTTTGAGATCATATCATGGATGCTTTTAAGGATTGTATCATGGATGCAAAAAATCTCTTCATTAATCCTTGACTCGTGATTGCTATAATACTTCTTTAGACTTCTCATGTCATTTGTTGCACCTCTTCACTATTTTGGACTGAGTTTCAACTATGTATTTGCCTTGACTTATGAATGTACCTAGCTTTGTCCTATCTTTGTAAGCTTCCTCTTTGAATTGTGGTTGTAGCTTTGATAATACCTTTTTAATGTTGCACTATTTGTAAGGAGGACAACTCCTAATGCATGTTGCAAATTGTGTTCTAGTGACTGAGCCTAACCTTTTTGTACTTGATGTTTTTGACTAGTTGTCATAACCTCTGACTTTGATGCTTGTGCCTTAATAGAAGTAGATGTTTCTTGTATGCATACTTGGTCAAGGACTGCATTATGATGCTATAGGGCTACAAACTAAGATTATTTATTGTATTGAGTTTCACATTTGACATGAGTTGCCCTATGACTGCTATGCCTCTTGAGGTTATAAGGTGTTGTTCTTGTCAAGTTTTGCAATGCTGCAACAATAACGTGTTATTTGTTGTTAAGGTTTGAAAAGACCTTTTAGAAACTTATACCCTGCTCTTTTTCACTCAGTAGACTTGATTACTGTCATTTTATTTGGTACTAGGTATGACTGCCTACTGGCTTTACTATAGACTGCAATCTCTCTAGACTGTATTTTCTGAGTGTTGTTGTTCTATACTTGACCATCTATTAGGAAAACATAGCTTGAAATGTCCAAAACAATTAATGAATGACTGCACTATCACCAATCTATCTTGAAGATTTGACTACTCTTTAGATTATGATTATGACTGTCATGATATTTCATGAGACTGCTCTATCCCCATATGAAACCCTTTGTTCCCACAAATCAATGCTTTGAACTTGACTGCAACTTTATAGTGATCATTGTCTTTGTACAGTAAGCTTGCTACTTTCTCAACTTTTGATATATTGGAGGCTCCTAGGATGGTTTCTATCTTATAGTCACAATACCTTGCTATAATTTTCATTTCAGATCACTGCTCAATGATCATATGATGTCTTTGTCTTTTGAATTTGACTCTCGATCTTGCTCTATTTCTTGACCTTTTGAATAATTTTGGGCCACTATTCATTACTTTTATTACCCTATATGTAAAAGACCTTGCTCACTGCTTCCCGTACTTGATCTTTATCTAGTTTGTGTCAATCCTACTATTGCACCTTTTCTATTTATGATTGAGATTTGTTTTGGGATTAAAAACTCTTGATAATTTCTCTAAATGACTTTTGCATGACTATACTTTCTAAGCTATCCTAGGGAACAAAAGAGACCTAGGGATTTGCTTGCTTCAAGGAAAAAGAAAATCTAGCAAGACAATCAACCCTTTTAAATAATATGTGGAACCCTTATGGTGAACAAGAAAGCATTGACAAACTTATAGATGTTGTCATAACACAAAGCTGAAACTATATTATTTTTTATAGATAATCAGATTTCTCCTTTAACCCGACTTTTGCTTGAATCATTACTGTAGGTGTATCCAATGCATGATTTAAACAATAAGATACTAAAAATTCTAAAATAGGGTTCTGAAAACCCTACCTCCAAATGTGCATATCTACTATTATGACTATGACAATTTCTCTCCAGAAGCTTTGATGCTAACTTCTATCACGCCTAAACTCTGCATGTGGTTTGCATGGTGTTGGCATGAGGTGCTTTGTAAATGTCCTTATGGATTCTCTTCATATTTTTATGAAACTCCTTCATCGAAGAGGCAAACCTCTCATTCAAACTTTGAAGTAACCCTTTGACTGTTGCATGTAGTCCTTTTCTTATAAACCTTCCTCCTTGTGGTGACGTGCTAGGACATAAACTGAAGGTGTAGCTTGTGGAACCTGTTGAGCATCAAATCTGAATTAAGTAAAATATCTTGATTTGAGAGATTAAATCATAGAAGCCATCTATCTTTGGAAGAAATCATCATTTTCATTGATACTGTAATAACCCATAAGTTATCGAACAAGTCTAATAGCATTCTATCGAAATATCCAAAATTCAAATAGTATCGATGAGACCCAGTGATGTCTCATCGATATAAAAAGGGTATCGAAGGAAAGGTAACACCGATGAACTCTAAAAGGGACTCATCGAAAGCAATGATTCCACCGAAAGAGGATATCGAAGAAAGCATAGACGGTTTTCATCGACGAGAAAAGGCTTCCGAGGAAATAATACCATTGGCACAACATGAAGGAAACTTACCGAAAGAAGCGTTCTTATCGAATGAATGATATCGATCAAACAGAAGGAAGCTACATTGATAAAAGATATCGATAAGGATATGATTTTTGAGGAGGCTAAAAGGCATGTTACCGATATGTGTGGTTTTACCGATGCAACTTTATCGAGGAAGATTACTAATGAGCTCATCAATGAAAGATGATAGTGGAAGCAAATCATCAAAAGAAAGATGGCCTCGATGAAACAATAGACCCATTCATCGAAGGAGTGTAGTGATGTCGATAGAAAAAGTTTTTCGATGGAAGGATAAAGGAAGTTACCGAAGCCCAAGGTTTCTTTGACATGAAACCCGATGGACATCAGATATATATCAATGAGTAAATAGGTTTTGAGGAGGCTAAAAGGCATGTTACCGATATGTGTGGTTTTACCGATGCAACTTTATCGAGGAAGATTACTAATGAGCTCATCGATGAAAGATGATAGTGGAAGCAAATCATCAAAAGAAAGATGGCCTCGATGAAACAATAGACCCATTCATCGAAGGAGTGTAGTGATGTCGATAGAAAAAGTGTTTCGATGGAAGGATAAAGGAAGTTACCAAAGCCCAAGGTTTCTTCGACATGAAACCCGATGGACTTCAGATATATATCGATGAGGAAATAGGTTTCGAGGAGGCTAAAAGGCATCTCTCTGATATGCGTTGTTTCACTGATATAACTTTATTGGTGGAAGACGACAAGAGAGGATAAAGAAAGGCTTCGGTGAGACAATAGATCCATTCATCGACGGGGCATAGTGATATCGATGGAAGAGGTATTTCGGTGGAAAAATAAAGGAGTTCACCGAAGCCCAAGGTTTCTTCAACATAAAAACCCGATGGATATCAGATAGGTATCGATGAGGAGACAGCCATAGTGACCAAATACAGCATTTCAATGAAGGGAGAAAATACCAAGTAGAAGTAATGTTCGAAACAAAAGTGTTAGTTGACGGTTATATTTTGAAAAGCCATGACACTTGGTGATAATGTATACTCTCATATAAAGGAGGGAGATTTTGTAATATGGAGGAAATTTAGAGAAAGGAGTAGATTATAGCCTTAGGCTTACCACTATACTATTTTGGCGAATATATATAATATAATCAGTTGTTTTTCCTTTACATATGTGAACTTTTAGTAGTGGGGAAAGAAGGAGGAAACAAAGACTGTTCCAAATTCTCTTCTATCATAGTCGTGCAAATGTTGCATTCAAGGGGTATTTCCTTCCTTGTTTCCTCTCACATCAGGTATGTATCTATTTCATATCCGACTGAAATGCAGAGGTTAATCGTGTATCACTAATTGACTGTGGAAATATTACTCATTAAAAGAAAAAGTAAAATAAATTGAAAAGAATCTTGCTCTGATAGTTGTGAACATACTATCATGCCTAACTGTGATTATTCTATCTTGCATAGCCGTGTAAATTCTGCCTTGAGTAGCCGATGTATAGCTATTGCATGTTCATGATCTTTCTTGTTAAGATAAATTGTAGAGCCTAAATGATTTACTCATTCATTATCAAGTCTTGAACTTAAGGAAGATAAATTTATTCACAGATATAAATCATGACGATATTCTGTTACTTTTCATCGAATACACTGTCTTACCTTATTCATAAGAAAATTGAATACTACATTCATATCTTGTGCATAGTATGGTTGAGTAGCAACCTCAGAGCATTCACTATAGAATATGATTGCTAGCCCACGAGGGCATAATAGTCGAGTATTGCAGCTATTCTATGTTTATTTGTTTTCCACTCTTAACTCATAGTTCAACCGAATATGGCTCGTCTTGGAATCAATGCACATCGGTTATAATCAGATTATAACCAGTCTCCATGGTTGCAAGACCTGAAGAAGGATTCTTATCATCAATTAGATGCATACTTTTGGGAATATACAAAGAAAAATATATATATTAGAACCATATTTTTTGTTGAGTCATAATATGATGTGTTAATTTAGCTAAATAAGGGAACCAATGTTGTATTAGGTTTAATTCCATGATGATAGTTGAAGCTTGTTAGAGATAGAAGATTTGTAGCAGTTGGCTTGTTAGGTTATATCACAATCCCATGAAGGTCCTTGTAAACCGTTAATGTTAGTAGACATGAGACTGTTATGTAACGAATTGGATCAGCTAAACCTAGAAGTTTTGTAACCAATGAATCAACTGACTCAAGTGTATGTTAATTATCTTATGATGGTCATTTATGACCATTATTCTTAGTAGACATTAAGCAGTTCGCTAGATAGTTGGTTAGTAAACCAATGAGTTAGTTGGCTCAAGTGTATGATATTTATCATATGATGGTCGTTAATAACCATTATTGTTAGTACACATTAAGCAAATGGATTGTTTAGATTGTTGGTAACTAGTGAGTCTGTTGAGCTCAAGAATTGGATGTACAAGTCGACCAAGGGAGGTGAACACTAACAACGCATTGGTGCTTGCAATGTTAAAATCTTGGCCAAGATGGTGATGCTTTATCTAAGTGATTGTTAGATCACATGAACTAGATACACCTACTAGTCAGATGGTCATAGTAGTTAGGGGTTACCTATAGTGTGTGACTGACTAGTTACGTGTAGGTTTTGAACACCAAGATCAGATGGCCAGATGTAAAAGAGACCCAATCCTTAGAATGCACCCTCATGAAGGGTTGGGTCTCTTCCAATTGGAAGGGGCATGGGAGACTGGCAAGTCTACAATTGAATGGAGAAGCCCTTGATGATGCTCTCCCTATTCCAAACTATGTCGAGGCTTGATACAAAAAGTTTTAGTTGGAAAGTTAAATGAATTGTAACCTCTGAACCTTTATCTCTTCCCTCAAAAATGAAACTTGCCATTTGAATTCCTTTCTCATATTGATTAGCTTAATAATATTTGTTCAATGTTATTTATCGTTAAAAGATTACCTTCCTTTTAGATAAATTAGTTAGATTCTTATTATGTTGAAGAACATTTAGTTAGTTTTCTCCTTCAACTGAAGTAGTTATGTTTTATTTTGAAATGCTCAATTTTTTATCTTAATATAGATCACAATTTATTTTCTTTAAGTATAGAATTAATGAAATATTACATATGGTATCAGAGCAACCAAGTTCGACATTGAACCTCAGGCTTTCCACCTATAAACAATAAGGTAGAAAACTGAAATGAAGCATTTTACTGATTCCTCGAAGTAGATTCGAACCATTGCGGATTACTGCATTTTTCTGCAGGCAGTTGCTTGTGATATTATCTAAAGTAGATAAGGTTACTTGTGTTCTTCCAGTAAAACTCTGTGTTTCATATTATAGATTTGAATAAAAGATTTACTTGCAAATTGTAATTGTTCCTCGTATTTCTTCCTTGGATGGTCTCTTAAGGTTAGACTTAAATTCATTCAAGTAATTTACAATAAAGACATCGAAGTAGAGCTCATAAGAAATAGTAATTGACAGACTCGTCGAGAGGGGGTGGGTTTAAAAATTGTCTCATAAGTTTACACAATAAATCCTAAAGAAATATAAAGACTTTGTAGCCCAAACAACAAAGAAAGGCACTAGTCATCTATAAAACACAACCCATCAATTCATACTTTCACATAAAGAATAATAGGAGTAGTTGAGTAGGAATTCTAGGGTAAATTAGCAATAGTGTATATATAAATTTCAAGCACCAAGATTGAATAGCCTCTACATCAACAATCTTGAACTCATCTGCTATATCTCCATTCTAGGAACTAGTGTCATTCTGAGATAGGGGGAAGTCAGATCAAGACACTAAATCTGCTATAAAAAACATTAGTTGAAGGAACAACTAGTGAGTAGGTATACCCGCCTAGGTCCTGCAGAGCCTAAAGTGAGAGAGTTAGTAACCAAATAGGTTCACTCTATAAGTTGGCCAAGTCAATTGGAGGGTTTGATCATAGGAGTTGGAATTTCCTTAGAACCTATCCAATCTATTGATTTGAGATCCAACAAAACCCTAGCATAACTTCTAAAAACTGGCTATAAATGGTTCTTTTCATTTGAAACAGAATGCAAACCCTAAAATCACATGAAAGCTTATACTTTTAGCTTTCTATTTCCCTCCAAGCTATACATGAAATTGATTTTCTTGATAATCACGTGGAAGGAGGCCTTTAGAAAACTTTTGTAAATAAATAAAGAATTTTATTTGTCTTTACATCTTTTAAATTAAAATGCCTTTTCAAGTGAATCATTTTCCCTCCAAACCTTGCATTGTGAAATCTCATCCTTTTAAATAAGCTCAACCTTATAGACACCTTCAAGGTATTTAATAAATCCTTTCTCTAAACTTTCCTAAATTCATGATAAGACATGAGGTATATAATAATTCTATTTTTTATCTCTTGAAGTCAAAAAATTGGTAACAAAGTCACGCCTTCAAACCTTAATTTTTAGATAGTTAAATGTCCATTTTACATTTCTAAAAAAATTGGAGGTCTTATAATATTCCACGTGATGGCTACATGTTGACAAAGTTACCCCTCACAACTATTGGTCCCTCTCCCTAATAGGGTATTTGCATGAAAACCCAAGTCCAGCTATGTCAAAAACTCCTTCAGACTCAAGTTAATCATTGGTCACATGTAGAACATGCATTTGAAGACTTGAATGACCTTCCCTCCAAAGTATTTTCTTTTGGAAAAAAAATTTGCTTTCATGAAGTCACATGAATGTGCTTCTTTTCTAAAGTTTTTACAATATAATCATAAGAATATAGCCCTTCTTTTCATTTATAAGGTACATTTGAAACCTTTTGGGGCCTTTTAATGAGATTTCCAAAACAACAAGGACCTAGGACCTTAGAAAAGACTAGAATAAGCTTTAGGATATTAAAATTTAGCCTCAAAGCATGAAGATGCTAACAACAACAAAAACCCTATTAAATGCAATTGACATATAAATTAAAATTGGATAACAAAAATAAATAGGGATATAACATTAGGTATTATAATAATATCATATGTGAAAACAACCAATAACAAAATCAAACCAAATGATATATAGGAGTTGGTCATAGATGTATATGTAGATATATAGATATATACATAATATGTATATGTATATGATGCTCTGCAAAAAGAAGGATAGTTATAAAAACCTATTTGATTGCTACACACGCAAAGAGAAGCACAAGAAACAAATGTTAGTCATTAGGGTTAGCAAATCAAAGATTAAACACTATCCTAATCAAGCATATCAAGAAAGACACTACACAACAAATAAAAAGCTTAATGAATCTAAGAAAAGCTGAACTCTGTGGTCTAACTACCAGAGATAGCAAGAAACTCTCCAACCAAAGCAGGGGAGACAAAACCAACAATCTCTGCTTAGGGAGGAGCTCTGGACCCCAAATCTGAAGAAAGAAACAGAGCTAAAGTAAGTGAATTGGATAACAACAAGAATGTAAAGTGCACCCCTGATTTGCTAACCAAAATGCTCAAAATTAAATGAAAATCTTTAATGAATACACAAAACTATATACATATGCAGGCGCACCATGGTTGAGATGGTCCAACTCCCTAGTCTCACTCTACGACTAAGCTCATGCCATATCTAAATCAAAGACATCTCAAATACATCGTCGGTGGAAAGTTGCAAAATGCCATTTTCATACATAAGCAAGACATGCACAATTGGGCACAATCACCAAGAGAACAAAGTGTTTGAGATCATTGTCCTAATTGTGGTGTGGTCACGAAGAGGTTGAAAAAATTACGGCGATCTCTTCGTGACCACACCACAATTAGGACAATGATCTCAAACACACTTTTTACCGTTCTCTTGGTGATTGTGCCCAATTGTGTATGTCTTCCTTATGTATGAAAATGGCATTTTGCAGCTTTCCACCGACGATGTATTTGAGATGTCTTTGATTTAGATATGGCATGAGCTTAGTCGTAGAGTGAGACTAGGGAGTTGGACCATCTCAACCATGGTGCGCCTGATCATATTAGCTTGAAACCATGCGCCTCATATTAGCCTCAAACCTATGCCCCTACTGGTAGGTGGTGGGGATAGAATATCATTCGCTGTACATATCAATGACTAGATAATAATTTTTTTTTTTGATAAAAATTATCATCGTCGGAATTAGAACGAATACCAAGATTTCGACCGGCGATGTAATTGGCGGACATACAACGTTCTCGTCGGTGAAATGTTCTGGAGTTGTCACACTTCCGACTCAAACAACACAAACATCCGATGAGGATGTTGTACGTGCGACGGCACTTCGTAGTCGGACGGTCGTCGATGTCTCCGAATGGACCGACGACACAAGCATCGGATAAATAGCCTCACCGTCGGTGCGAAGTTCCAAATTGTCGTCGGCTTTGTGATGAAATCTATTGATTCTGACGACTTCTTTGATGGCAGAGTCCATTGGATTGTCGTATTTTCAACGGGCATGGCATCGTCGACCAATCAAATGCCGAGTTTTCGACGATTGATTTTGTCGGCACCCCGACGAAAATTCATCGCAAATCCGACAAACGGTCATCAGAAATCAGCTCCGAATGTACTAGTGAGATATGACCCTCCCATTGGTCACAATCTTAGAGGAGGGACGCAAACCTTCAAATCGATGATAATAAGACAGGACTAGCATTAAAGAAGAGGATAAGGGAAAAAATGAAGAAACGTTAGATCTTAGGCATCCAACATGAAGGACATTAACCCTTGTGACTGGGTAAGAATATATGAAAATAATATAATATATGCACTTATAATAACCATGCACTTGTAATATGTATGCACTTACAATGTTTATACATTTATAAACTACTTGCTTGGAATAAATTAATATCCATGCACTTCATGTCAATGCAAACATGCTTAATGTATATCAATAATAAAGATAATGCTACATAATGTTTGTGTTTTGTAATCCATAATGTGTATGTTATTGATGTCTCTTATTGTGGTAAAGGGATAAGAGACACAATAAGGGGAATGGTGAAAGATTACTCAGTAGTTATGGTGCCTTGTAAAGATGGCTAAGGACCATGAGGAAACCTCATGATAATAGTTAAGGGTCATCAATTAAGGACCACATGAGGTCAAGGAGGACACGATCCTAAGGTTGGGCCTAGGGTTGAGTCAAGGGTCTTCCCTCCAAACCCTATAGGGGTTAGTTAAATTGAGGTACAAGAAACAGGATCCTCAATCATGAGGAGAGAGAAGAAATAGCATAATGGAGGGAAATGGTGTGCAAGCTCCATTAGGTATGCACCTCATGAGAATGGTTAAGGACCACATGAGGCCAAGAGGGACAAGATTTCTACTCTTGGGTCTAGAGTCGAAGATATTAAGGTAACCTTATGATGACCATCATATCTCCATCCTCATTATGGTTGAGCCTATGAGATCATTTGGATCTGTGTGATAAGTGTGTTTCTCCTTTAACCCTGGAGATGGAAATATTATATGTATTATGTCTATATTATTATCTAACTCGAT
>NW_026730443.1:0-13000 GCF_030272615.1 Cryptomeria japonica
TACCATATCTCTTATCCTTCCTCTACCTTCGACACGGGAAATCCATCTTATTCCACATCCATATCTCCATATTATCCCTCTTCCACCTACTCCTCTAATTCAATAAGTATACCTCCATCTCCCCTCCCATCCATATCTCAAACCCCATCCTTTCACAACACATTCACTACCTCTACTCCCCATCCAAATCCTTTACTCCATAGTCCTCCAATCATTAATCCTAATTCCCTAATCCATTATCCTAATCCTCCATCCAATCCCAATCCTAATCCTACATCCAATCCCAATCCTCCATCTAATCCTAATCCCCCATCCAATCCCAATTCTCCATCTAATCCCAATCCTCCAAAATCCATATTATCCACGTCTTCCAAATCCATCATCCATAATCTTATCCAGGATATGCTAGCAAAGGAGACAAAATCCTCACCTCAAAACAAAGTGGCCAAGTCTCCTCAAGTCCTCCATCCACCCCAATCACCTCCACCTCAAAACAAATCCCAATCCCCCACACTTCATGATACCCCCATTTCCCCATCTACTCACATCAAAGATTCCATACCTTCCTCCATCACACAATCCTCACAACTCCCAACATGCCAAAAGCTTGTTCTTAAGCATACTACCATAGGAATCTCTCTATCTCATGATACATCTCCCTCCAGTCCATCTAGTGATCCCATCCCTTCCACTTCCTCTCACGATGATATGATTCCTCTATCATCGCATGATCCTCTTCCATCTCATGATCCAGTCACCCCTCCCACTCTACCTCATGATAACCTCCCTAGTCAAGATCAAAGTATCCCTTCATCTCCATGTCATGATCCCAATCCATCTAAAGATCCTAGTCTTCCTTCCACATCTCAGCCCCCTCAAAATTGACTCGCATCTTGTTTCTGAAATAATAAGTGTCCTCAAGATAATGCTCAAGATGTTTGTACATCCTTTATTCCTCCTAAATCCAAATTTGCCTCATACAAATCAAAGTCCCGTTATCCCTCATCTTTCACATCCATTTTGGGACCCCATGTTCCAAAGTTAAACCCTTCATTCTTTCCATCCATTTTGGGCCCCTATGTTCCAATGCTCAATCCTCCATCCCTTCCATCCATATTGGGTCCTTGCATCCCTCCATCCATCACTCCATCACCTCAAATAATCTCTAAGTGAGATCAACAAAGGCACACATCCTTGGATAACTCCCAACACTCTCTTTCCACCAATTCATCCATAAAATCCATCAATCCTTCATCCTCATGCACCCATCCCATTGCTATTGGAAGCAATTTGGATGCCCAATCTAAAAAGAATAAAGCTCAAAATCCACAAAAATCAAAGGATCAACATGTCCCCTCAAAATGACATGCTCAAAAGAAAAATGTGATCTGAAAGAAAGAAAAATAAAAAAGGCCACAAAGGCCCCAAAAGAAAAAATCAAAAACTATGTGGATTCCCAAAGAAGCAATGCATCCCAAAGAAAAATCAAAATTGGCATCCAAACTTGTTAATCCAAAATCTCCATCCATTCATAAGTCCTCAAATCCTCCATCTAACACTCCTCCATTTTCAAAATCCATTTTGGGTCCTTATGTTCCAAAATCCACCATCCCAACTCCATCATCCCCTTCTTCTATTTTGGGTCCTCATTTCCCAAAATCCACACTCTATCCCCATCTAATTCAAAACACTCTCCTCCACTACTCCACCACCCTTCAAGGTGTGTGCCAATGTTGATCTTCCACAAATTCTTCAAAACCCCAGCCATTATCCACCATTTATTTTTCACAATCCCATTTCTTTAGTCCAATCCTTTCCAAATCCTTATCTTCCATCCCCTATCAATTTCATCTCCCCAATTATTGTTACCACCATCTATGAGAATACCTCCACTTCAAAGAAATACTAAGGGATACCATCTATGGAACTAGATGCTTGAGTCCTCCCTTCCTCTTTCACTCATCCACTATCTTCCATATCCACTCATCCTCATCCTTATCCATCCAAACTATTCCAAAAATTAAAACAAAATAAAAAAAATCAAGAAATTTTTTTAAAAAATAAAAAAAATCAAGAAAAATACAAATTTTTTTTTTAAAAAATCAGAAAAAAGTAAAGAAAAATCATTTCATCCAATGATGAAAACCACTTCTTGTGGCAGCTTGGGTAAGTATCATGATGAAGACTTGACAAACAAGTGTCATGTGTAATCCCCTCATCCCCTTGCACTCTACACTTGGTGGCAAGCTTCATCCGCACAATCCTCCCATCCACCTACATCATATCTAAGTCCATTCTCCTTTCATATCTTTGATCTTGACTATCCTACAAATATCCTCCATCTCATATCCCTCAGCCTATAAAAAAATCCTCCCTTAATATCTGTCATCTTGATCATATAAGAGGCAAAACAATGTATATGCATGCATTCTTTGGAGCATTCAAGCCTTAATTCTCTACCATCCATATCCATTACAAATTATCCTTCCACCTCATACATATTTACCCACCACCCTTGCATCCTTAATTACACTACCTCTACTGTGGGGTATTGCACTCCTTTGCAACATAGTCTTTGGGTCTCCATCACCCTACCCTCCATCCTTTATTCCTCCATTTCTTATCCATATCCATACACTTATTCCCTCCATCTCCTATCCAAACAAATCCCTCATCCATCTATCCTCTTACCAATCCTTGGTTCTCCCTTGTCATTGGTTCCATTCAATCAAATGCCATCAACCAATCCGCCCCATCCAATCCAATTTATAATCCAATCCTATCTTATCCAATCATATTCTCCATCTATTCCAATTGAATCATTAATCGCAACCCCAATCCAATCCTATTCAATCATCCATCCCCATTTTTCTTCCTATCTAATCATTTATCCTTCTTCCAATCCCATCCAATCCATCAAACTGAGCTTTTCCCATCTACCCGAGCTTATATTGACTTGTGCCTAATCCAAGCACCCATCCATAATTTGTTAATCAAATCCGCAATCCTCTCATCTATAGATCTTGCACATCCAACTTGTCCTTTGTAATCCATCAATCAATCCATCACCTGCCCATCAGGATGTCTCCTTAGTCCGAAAGCTTATCCAAATCCATATCCTACTCTTGGCAAGAGATATCAGTTGGTCATGTGCATGTTGTTTGCATGCTTGAGCTTTTCGCTTTGTTTTTCATCTTGTGTCCCAGGACTATACTTGTTCAGGACTACCTTGATCATCCTATATCTTGGTATGTCTTGGCTGGTGTATAATGGGGCATGGTTTTCAAAGCATGGCATGTTTGAAGGTCTTCCTTGTACGAACTGACAACCCTACATTAGTGTTTATCAACACTTGCATGATTGTGTGCAAGGCATTCTTGTTTAACTAAGTGTCAGTCCACACCTTCAATCCTCATATCATCCTGGTTCTTATAATGAGTGGTGTAGACTATCCAGGGAAATATCAAATCTAGGTTTGTTCTCTATACTTGCTCAACAAGAAATCCAATCTATTTATCCTTTCTTTGTCTCATTTCATTCACAATACTCCAACTCATCCTACTTCCCTATTTCATTATCTTCATCACTTATTCTTATAATTACTTTTTGAGAGCACACCCATGTTCTTTGAACCCGCATGTCCTCTCGAGGGGGCATACCACTACTTCCTCATCATCCTTACTCCTAATCATTCTTCCTCATCTCATAATTGGGGCATCGTGCTACTAGTCCTTATCATTTTCTTCATATCATAACTGGGGCATCATGGTACTAGTCTTTATCCTTTTCTTCCACTATGTTTTATTCTTCTTTGATATAACATCATTTCACAATGCTATATCAAAGAGGGGCAAAATGTAGACACATAAAATTAATTAAATTAATATTTAATTAATTTAAGCCTATCAACATAATTAATTGACCTAATTGTGTAATCCTTATTCCTCTCGGAATCAATTAAATATAATTTAATTAATCCTATCACTATTGTCTAATAATTAATTTATCAAATAGATTAATTAGTCCCCCATTTTTCTAAAGTCCCCTCCAATAATTATTTCTTCTAAACCCACTCAATTAATTAATTCTAATTAATTAACCTAGTCATGTGATTCCTAGAAATCACTTTTCCTAATCCCACTTAGCCTAATTAATACTTTCTAGAATCTCTCACAATCATCCTTATCATTATCCCTCAATTTTTAATTCCCACTCCTATCACATCAACATTGAGTCTCTCAAAGAAATTCAAATTTCTTTGAATCCCTCAATGCATCCTTATTTTGGAATTTTTAATGTCTCATATTTGAAATTAAAATTTATTTCCCCATTTTTCCAATGAATTTTATATTCCTATTTATTTTCCCAAGGCACCCTTGGTCCATGCCTTCTATCTAAAATCAATCTCAACCTTTCATAATCAAATCAATCTTGGCCCTCCATTGGCCTCATCCAATCTACAAATTGGAGCCTATTCTCCTAAAAAAGCATCCACTTCTCGTGCATTGTCATGCTGCTCTTTTCTCCTCTTCTGTCTCAAATCTTTCAATTCAAATCCATCCAATAATCCTATCAAATCCAATCTATCTTGTTGAGCACTTGGAGAGCATTCCACATCTAAATAAATCAAAGGAGCACATCAAGTGGATCATCATCAAGGGGGGCCTTCACTTCATGAAGCTCAATCCGAAGGAAAAGGTAAAATAGCAAAGGCATAAAATGATCTTTTGATGTTTTATGGTTTTCATGCTTATTTCATTATCATTTTGATCATTTGACCTTCTAATCTATTTTCCCATCTTCAACAATCTCAATAAATATCCCTTCATCCCTCTATTCCAATGGTAGACTTCAGAATTAACCCAAATCAAAAACTTATTAATGCTACCTATTATTGTATTAAAACCTAGGGATCAATTTTTAAGATAGAAACTATTTTGCGCAAGAAACTAGAGTCCTTCAAAGAGGATCTTGGAGCAATAATCTTGATTCAAAAATGCATATTTTTTTAGTAGAAAAATCACTTCCACTTGCCCCCAAGTTTTTATTTTTAAAACATCCATCTTTTGACAATTACAATGGAGTGATAACAATATAATATCCCAACAAGTGAGCTCTTGAGCAAAGAACTAGAGATTTTAATGAAAGATTTTGTTGTGACAATTTAGTAGACTGGCCCCTTTCCCATAACGAAGGAAGGAAATAAAATAGCATTAGGAAAGACCTTAGAAGAGACAATGAAAATCACTTCAACCATAGAAAAACTAAGGGAATCCTCCAGCTTGGCCAAAGCATTAGTGAACAACATGTAGTACGAAGAAAAATAGCCAAATAATTATCCATCTGAAGGAAATAGCCCTCAACATCACCTTGGTATCATAAAATATGTGTTCCCACCCCACATAAATGAGATGCTCTACAATACCTTCTATTAATTTGAGGTAGGAGATTTTTTAAGCATTAAGGAATATAATTTTCTTTCATTTGTTTAGTATGTGTGTAGATATGACAATTCCTTAACAAATTCATGCATTTTCTCTTTAAATCCCAACTATCCAACAACTTCTTAATATAAAGATTTTATTTTTTTCATGCTTATCATCAATTTATCTTTTTAAGAAAATCATGTTCCTTTTAGCAAGGACTTATGTCCTCCACCTTTCCCAGTTAGACCATTCACATATTTTAGTTATCCTTGGACCTTGCACCCTTAAAATTGTTTAACTAATATTTATATTTTATAAATTAACCAAAAAAAAATGTGTTACATGAACATCCATCAAGGTCATTATATAGCTTCCTCCACAAGGAAGAAAAGAAACACTAATTTTAGTAAAGATAAAAGGGAAAATTAAAACAAAACAATATGCATATTATCACCAAACACACTTATCATTTGATCAAGAGTCTAAGTTACTTCTCACTTCACTAAAAGTATGTTTGGGACACACTAAATGTAACATGACACATGACACCTAATGAATGCTATTTAATAAAGTGATTATTAGTAAAAAATTGTGTCTCATGTGCATTTAAACTTTGATAGATTTGATAACAATAATAATGTACTTGAGAATTGAAAAAAAAACTTTTTGAAGATAAAATGTTAGAACCATTTATTTAATAACAAGAAATTTGAGCTGATTAAAAAAATCCAGTTTTGTATGGGGGTTTTCCAATTTTAAAACATAACTACAATATCTTAAAGGGAACCAAAATAAATCCATTTTAATCTTATGAAAGAATTAATGCAATTATAAATAAGTCTATCTAAATTTTAGTAGAGTGGTGATTTATTGTAGCACATCAAATACATTGGGACAAATTTTTTTGAAAAAATAATTAACCTCTAAAGCACATGAAATGTACGGATATCAATAAAAGTATTACAATAAATTTTATAGTTCCAACGCTCTCAAGAGGACATGTAGATGATCTTCAACTCTAATTTTTTGAGTCAAAACAAAATCTAAGACTTCTCAAAAATTATCAAGTGGTGTTACAAAATAATGACCATAAAACTGGGGATTGACTAAATAGATTTAAAAGGGTAAACAATTATTTAGGCCTATTACCTTTGAATGCCCCTAACAAGTTGATGACTTGTGATCCAATATTTTATAGTATTTTATATTCTTTTAAATGTGTAGAACATGAAAAATTTGCAACACATTCCTAACAATCTCCTAGTTGTTGCATATTATATATAAGCGAGAATTGAACAAGCTATATTTAATAGCCAAGTGAAAAATGTGTATAATCTAGATCTACTAGACCATTTTTTACTCTCCATGATAAGTAATAAGATAATTTATAATTAAGAATATACTTGTTGAATTGTTTAATTTCTCAACCAAAAAATTTTTGTCCTCCACCATTTTTCAAATAAAATGTCACTACATATAAATGCACTTTGTCTCTATGAAATGTAGGGTATTCAACCAAACTGATTACAACCACTCTCACAATTAGTTGTCTCTATAGTATGTATCAACCTAAACTCTAACTAATATACCTAAATCCATGCCAACACTATCTAATTATGGGTATCTTTCATGTACTAAACTTTGGTAGGTGAAAGAGAAAGATTACTTTTACTCTTTCTCATCCAACTAGCAACATCACCAAATAGATTAAACCCGTAATTGTTAGTCAATCTCTTACTATAAATGTCATAGTTCCAATCCATTTCAATAAGACCATGTGTGTTCAATAGCTCATTCAAATTAAGCTATACATAGTAGCAACTATTCTAAGGTTCTATGAAGCTACAAAATAAACAATATTATTGTAGATTAATATTTTTTTTCCAAATTGTGCCTAAACAAACTCAAAATTCCCACTAATTGTATAATATCTAGTGTTATAAAATCTATCACATACATAAGAATTACAGAAATACTAGCATATAAAACATGTCTTTCGAACTCTATCTTAGGATATTGTTTGATAAATTAATTGGCGTCATAGATATGAATAGGAACACTCCCTAAATAACAATCTTGCATCCCTAAATAATGCAACATAGAGTTAACATACTTCTTTTGGTTCAACAAAAGTTTTATATTAAACCCATCTCCTTTGATCTCCATGCCCATGATAAATTTGAATATTTCATTTTAAAGTATGATGAAGTTCAATGATATTCATGCACCTTAATCTTAATTATCAACAAAATGGTAACAAAAAAGAGAAAAGTGTTAAACTGACTATCTTATTTCCTAAAATAGACATAGTAATCAAATTTTCGCTAATTAAATCTAACTTCAAATTAAATATTAGATTTGTATTTCATATTTTGGATGACTACTACAAGCCATATAAAAAGTTCCTGAACCTATGAATAACCTATTCGATTTCTTTTTTATGGAGGTCCAAACCTCCAAGCGCGATAGCCTAGCAAGGGCACAAAGTCTGCAAGCATACTAGCCCAGTGAGGGCCTTCACAAAGAAATTTTTTCCACTCAATATGGGGGAATGTTCCTATATGCTGAAAACTCTTCTTCTAAGAGCCAAGGACTATAGGGTATCCATTCCACCAAATTTGCATAAAGCATGATCTCTATCTCATCCCTTATGATATTGAAGCCTTGCACTCAACAAGACTCCATCCCTGGCAGGATCATTTGGAGCCATTTAGCTTCACCAGTAGACCAAGGGCCCTCCGTTTTCGTTTACTATAGAATATTAAGACTTTAATGTTAATTTCTTCCTTATATTCAAGTTGTGTTTACATAACCATCACCAACCTACCTCCATCTATCTTTACATCTTGGTGGTGGAAATATAACATAATTTTTTTTCCAAGGCGACATCTAATTTATAGCTCATCCAAAGCCTCATACTTCCAGTTATGTGGCAACTTGTGAACCTTATTTCTATCTCCACATCTCTTTTGCTATTATAATATTCATATGTTGTAGGTGTGATGATATAAAGGGATAAAACCAACATAAATTTATGGTTAAATTATAGGAAGTGCCTTTAACTATTTTGTGGAGCTATGGAAATAAAAAAATAAAAAGGTAAGTACAACCACACTACTTGGCACAAAACTCTATTTGGAACAATATATTAAGTCTGCAAAGGACTTAAAGGATGTGAGGAATGTTTCATATGCAGGTGTTGTTGGAAGTCTCAAGTATATAATAATTTGTACAAGACCATACATTTCCCAAGTAGAGGGAGTTCTAAGTATGTTTATGGCAAAGCCAAGCACCAACCATTGGACACAGGTGAAAAATGTATTTAGGTACTTGAATGGAACTTTGAATTTTTGTGTTGATTCATCATGGTACCAATAATGTAGGGCAAGTGACAATTGCATACATTTATTTGTAGATTCTAACTAACATAGAGATTTGATAACCAAGGGTCAACCAATGGTAACTGTTATTCTATTTAGAGGATAGATTAATTTGATGAGAAAGTAGTGGAAGATAGTTGTGCTATCCATAATTGAAGAATAAAGTATGTCCACAATACAAGATTGTAAATAAGTAATGTTGTTAGAGAGGTTGAGTGACACTGTTATTTTAAGATCCTTATAATGGTGAAATGTGATTCACAAAGTGTAATTATTAAGAAATAAATATTGTTTAGCATGCTTGACCCAAGTACATTCATGTACAATATTATTTTTTGAGAAATATGGGAGACTAGAAAATTTTAAATATATAAATTTTACATTTCAATAAACATAGTTGATTATTTGATTATTCTCACTAAGTATTGCTAAGTTCGTATGGTTTAAGGATAAGATGCGCTTTTCATATTCATAAACATGAAGTTAGTTTTTTTATTTGTACACAACAAAATTTGCTATAGTAAATAATAATTAGACTTGTCTAGTGTTCACCTAAAAAGAGTTCATATAGGATTAGTTTGCATACAAAATGTAATGTGGTGATATATAGCGAGTATTAGATGTTGTAGGATACATGTTAGTTACCATGTGGTGATTTTGTGCTATAGTGTTACATTTTTTAAATTTGGTGATATTGTTGCAATGATTGCAAATCATTTGGACAACTCAAAAACTCATAGAGAAAACATTATTTTTTTTAAGTACTAATAGTGATGTAGGAACACTTGTGATTTTCAGTTCATGTGTACTACAATCCAAGAGTAGTATAAAATTCTAGAAATTGACAAAAAATGTTACTAATCAAGTTGAATGTGATGTTTACATGGCTACCACAAGTGTTGATTTAACAGTGGTGTCTATGCAAATAAAACATGAGCATATGAATTATATTGTATGAATCAATATGTGATTATAGTCTGTAGAAGTAACTAAGGCGACTATCCATGCATGGACACATTATACGTGATGATATGTGTGGTTTGTTAATAGCATAATATTGTCAAATTATAGTTGTATAATTCTTGATATTCTTTAGGTTGGAAAATTTGGTATATCTATAAAAATTGAAACTATTAATTAATATATAAATAAAATAAAGAATTCTAAATTGAAATAAAATATTTTTTTCAAATGCATATATGTAACATTTACAAACAAAAGTTAAAAACTCGATTCTTTAATTAATTTTAAAATTTAATTTCATGTGGCTCTATAATTTTTTTGGATGTTTCAAAAAAGTATCCAAAAAGTAAATCTAGATGATTGTTTATATAAGTGTCACATCCTCATAGACTCAGAAATTTATATCATAGATACACATATTCATTTTGTCTTAAAAAAAATTTCTCTCATGATTGAGTTTCTACCACATGACATTATTATTTTATATTCATATTTGTGATATTGACAAGAAATATTCTTAGGGGATACAACCTAGTAGTTGAGCACCATAGAACATGTTTTCAATTGAGGTATCCAAAAAGGCCACCCTAAAAAAGTTAGACTGGTAGTTGTGCACTAACTCGTGTTTTAAAAGTGGATTGATGCAACATCACATGATTCATTTCATTTTAGATCTAAACAATACATTTCAATCAAATTTGGGTACCTCATCATCAACACTAATAACTTTGAAGTCATTGTTGTTTCTACACATTATAACAAAATGTTGTTATGACAACAATTAAAACATTCTCAACTATTAATAATTTATTTAATATCTGAATTGTACTTATTCTATATTCACATTAGTGATAGCATAAAAGACCCCTCTCTATGGTGGACTCTAAAGATAGTGATAAGACATTAAGAGACCCCTAAAGAGTGTTAGTAGTACTACGTCTACTCTCCATGATTTACAGATAACTACTGTATGCTCTATTTTAAAGCATAAGATAACTAAAGAGAAGTGCAAGTTAATCTTTGTACACCTCATTTATTTTGTAATTTCTTTGTCCATGTGGTGGTTACCTTTGTATAAATCATGCTTTTGCAGATGGTAATGATACAATTTTAGTTTCTTCTTTTATGCTATAATTTTTCCCATGTTTTCTACAAGTTTTTTTTTCTATCTGCAAGATCCATACTATGTAGGTTTAGCTATATTTTTGCATGGTATTAGAGCACGCGAGAGCTAGGAAGAAAAAACATAAACAAACTTTCATTTGCAGGTATTTAGTATTACAATTATTAGAAAGAACGGAATTTCCATTTTCTTTGGGGGTGACTCTTAATATCTTTTGTCTAATCATGAACTGAGTCTATAGGGGGGTTAATCATGTCTCTTGATAATTATTTTCATCTTCTATTGTCAAGTTAGTTGTAGAGAACAATTTGTCCTAGAAACAAAGAATTAATAATCATTGCCTTGAATAGGATCTACTACCCTATCTCCTTGGACTCGTTCCTGAGCCAAGTGACTATGAACAAAAGAATACATAGTTTAATAGCAATGGCATGGCCTATGGACTAATATGTATCACTGTCTATGAGGATATTTTACATCACTTAGAGAACACTGAGTGTCCTTTCATTGCTTGGACCATCATCCAACAATTGTATGGAGACACTAGATCCTTATCTGAAAGTGATGTTTCCTTGGACGACCAAGAAACATCTTGTTTACACATCCTTTTGGGATGATAAATTTATTGAACCCATCTATACTTGTTGCTTCTTTAAAGTTCAGAGTTGATTCATAGAAAGCTTCCAATGATTCTTTGTTGTAGGATCATTTATGTATTTTAGATTCGGTTCTTTAGGACCAATTTCTAGTGGACATCTTTTGCTTGTTTATATTGTCCCTCATTTCGAATCTAGATGAAACTATTGGTTGCATGCATCTTCTCTTTGATGAGGATGATTCTTCTTCAGTTGTTGTGAGAGAACATTCTAATCCTCTTCTACATTCTCTATGTGATCATTCCTCATAGTTTGATATGAGCGTAGATATTTTGCCACAACATTTTGAGGAGATCTCTTTGCCTTCAGAGGAGATACTCGAGTCTTTCACTTGTGTTCTACATTAGTTTCTAGGAGATTCTAGATTGTCATCTTCAGCATTGTGGCTTAAAATGCCTAATTTAATTATGACAACTTTGAACATCTAGATGGAGACTACTGAGTAGACTTCATTAGGGACATCATTTCTTTTGAGTTTTCTTCCTACATATTCCTTTCAGAAATGGAAAGATATATTGCATACACGTTTGATTTTGTTTCTTCCTAAGGGACAGATCAGAACCAAGTCCAGGTTCAAGTTGTGTAGCCCACAAACTTTCACCGCCCAAAGCCTGATGAACCCACTCTACACGACAGACCAGAACCAAGTCCAGGTTCAGAAATGGAAAGATATATTGCATACATTAATCCGTCTTATACCTAATGTGAATCAACCCCTCCCTACTAGGAACCATGCCTAATGTGAATCAACCCCTCCCTACTAGGACCCTGTAAACAAGGATAAGACATAAGAACCATTTGGAAACAGTATGCATGATATGCCACTGAACAATTTGTGAGAACCAAGTCCAGGTCCAAGTCGTGCAGCCCATAACACGGCATACATAAATCCGTCTAATACCACACATAAATCCGTCAATGTGAATCCACTCCTCCCTACTACACTTCACCTCAATCTGTCTAATACGACTGACTCAGATGCAACAACATTAGGACTGACTGTTCATGTATGAATCCTATAGTTGTTAGACTCATGTATGAATCTATCTTCTTTTTGGTTTGAAGGACTTTTAATGAACACGTGTAAAATTATTGGCTATTTGACGTTCATTTCATTGAAATTGTAGTATTGTTGAAAGAAAATATGAGTGAAGCGTCAATGTAGATGTTAATGAAGTGTTTATGTATATGTTAATCAACTTTTCAATTTGTTAAATGATTATTTGAAATTGACTGTTTGGTTCAAATAAAATAAATTTGTGGTATTGTTGTTTCAGTTGTCAAATCAGTTGTAAACAAATACGTTAAGAAAATAGGGTTTATAAGAAATTAGATGTAAATGAAGTGTTAAATTTGTCAATTGATTAATTGACTGCTTGACTTATATTCAAATAAAACGGTAGCATTGTTAGATCAATGGTCAAATCAGCTGCATCTAATTATGCTTACAAA
>NW_026730444.1:0-13000 GCF_030272615.1 Cryptomeria japonica
ATTAAAGGTTTGGAATGTGGAGGATTATATGTAATAGAGACAAATCTATAGGAATGGTATCTACTTTCTTCTTAAAATAATCAAACTATTCCCCTATTGTATTGAACGTTTAAAAGTATAGGTAGTAGTGGTATTAGAGCATGGGTAGAATGAAGAATATATAATGAGAGAAAGAGTGATAAAAAAAGTAATGAAAGGGAAATTCACACTATAAATATAGAGTTGTCATAGGATGATAAAGAGTAATGGCAAAAGTAATAATTATAATCTTATATTTGTATGAGTAATTAATATCCAACTTTAAGTTAGCAAGTCTATCTTATATATATAACATTACAAGTCACACAAAAATAAAGTACATCCATACAAAACTTATTAAACTAATTTCAACATAAACATATAAATTATCTAAACCTTCCTCAACTCCATGTAAAATTAAATATTCTTCTATTCCTTATCTACCTCTAAGAAATTACTTTATTCTTTATGATTTAATGAATTTACCTTGTTCTAGAGCTCCTGTTCAACACGAGCTAAAAGGATGTCAATAAAGGCCATAGAGTCTAGTTTTATACACATCAATTGAATTTGATTACATGTTTATAAAGTTTTTTCAACAAATGCATTTTATTAACATCCTGTAATTAGGGAATTGAGAAATATTTATTCAAGTAATTCCATCAAATAGTTTAGATACCTTGTCTATGTTTCAATATTTTTCATGTCTTGTAATTATAGCATTGTATCAAACAATTTTTGTACCTTGTTTATTCTTACATTTTTTACATACACATCTACCAAGGAGGTTGAAACTACATCTAACAAAATTATTGCATTCCTTATCTTGTGATACATTCACATACTCCTTTATAAAATACTTCTTTTGGCATAGGTTGGGAGGATGATTGAAAAGGTTGTAGATTCTAGCTTTTCATCAATGCATTTGTTTTATAGTTTCTAAATACATGTCAGAAATTATATTTTGTGCATATCTTGTAATCATAACATTATACAAGGCCATATTTTAGGTTGGATGGTTTCTTTGTGTTTTGGGTTGAAGAAAAATTTGATCCACAAACCTCAATAAGCATGACAAATGTATGACATAAGTGGGGAAGAGGTGAAGGAAATAATTGCATATTGATCCATTAAAATTGATTACACACTTATTATTTCAGACTCAAAGGATGTGAAAAAAATTCCTTATTTATGCTTCCACATTTGCTTACATGTCTACCAAAGAAATTTTACTATAATATAATAATATTCCCCTTCTATTATAATTTTATGTGTGTCCATACCTTGTTCAAAAATCCCCCAATGCCACCATCGTAACAACCATTTACCTATCTATTTTTCTTTAGATACCTTGCTCACATCTTCATGGGAATGGTCTACCATTATTCAACAACCAATATCTTGTTTTATGTGAGCAAATTTATTCATTGTAGTTCTACATGAGAATAGCTAGATTAGAAATTAATGATGAGTACAATTTGAGCTAGAGTGGGAACAAAAATTGGCAACAAAAATGGGCCCACACCTACCACAAGTAATTAAATTAGCTTAGTATTTTTTTTAAGTTCAATTTCTTTAATCTAAGTAAAAATTGGAAAGATGCCATTCTTAATGTGATTATTAATTTTTATAAATTAGGTGGGAGAACCAAGTAGTTGAATACCTTAACTTTGAACTAATAAAAATTTACATATATAAATTCTAAACCACTCCCCAATTTTTTGTAGCATCTTATTTAGAAATTTCTCTGCATATAACTAGGATTTAAGGTCGATGGGGTGGCCAAGGGAAACCTGGGGCCTACAAGGTGTGGGGGAGTGATAAGAAATGAGTCTGGCTATTGTATTGCAATGGTGGCACTCCCCGTGGGATCCCAAACCAACCACTTAGCCAAGGCCATGGCTGCTTACCAAACTCTTGCCCAAATTAAATCTATGGGATTTACTAAAGTTTGGCTTGAGGGAGATTCAAATAATATAGTTCAATGCCTAAAAGGCCTATTCTCCACTTTATGGACCATAAAGAATATCATATCTCAATCTAAGGAGATAATAAACTCTTCCGAGCTATTTATTGTGTCTCACAATTATAGAGAGACCAACACTATTTCTGATTGGGCTGCCAACAAGATCGTCCATGTTGATCACATTATGAGCTAGAGAGGTGAGCTAAATCTTCCTCACGAAGCGCATGCACTCCTTATTTATGATAGAGTGCATGGTTACGAGGGAGTGATAAGTAATTATGACAATGCACTTATCAATGAAAAAGGCCATAATGAATCGGAAAGAGCAGTGCTCAAAGATTGAGCTGGAATTTAATGCGGACAAGACTCTGCATGTTTTGTGGGTGCCCATTTCTATTTTGAAGACCTTCCTCCTTTGCACTTTGATCTCTATTTTTTCCCTATTTTGCCTAGTGAAGGATAAGAATTATCTATTTACGGATGGCATGAGAGGAAATAGGAAAATAATTGAGCCGCTTTCCTATGATGAATGGAAAGACAAGCTGAAGGCCTAGGATATTCCGGAAATGGCTAAGATGATAGGGTATATGGAGAGAATTGTAGGGAAAAACCCTACCGTGACCGGAATTTCTAAAAAAAATTAGAAAGATGGTAAAATTATCATAGGAAGAAGAAAGGTTAAAATTAACAAAGGGATGATCGCGGAAGTTACTGGTATGCTGATGGAAGACAGAATTTTTTACAGAGATAGGAATCTCACTAAAGCTCCTATCAAGTGATTCCTAAAGGAGGACTCTGAGAAAAACAAGTTGGTCAAATCTAGAAAAACCTACTACTCTCCAAAAGTGATAAATAAGGTATGGAGATGGATTATGTTTGTTGTCATGCAATATGTTACACTTGATGGTAGATAATCTCATGTCTACGGTTATCACTTTGTGCTTCTGAATCATTTTTTCCATAAAGACCTGGTGTCTATTCCTTTCTATTTGTTTAGCTCCATTAATCCTAACATTAAGGATTTTAAGGCTAACCCAGAGAGTAACCCTCCCATGCATGAAGGGTTAATGTTGCTCTTATACAACCATGTCAAGGCTTCCTCTGTGCAGCATTCTATCACTGAGCTCTCTGATTCGAATGATGAATCTGAGGACTCTGATAACAGTGAAGACAACGGGTCTGATACTAAATGGGAAGATGATGTTGATAGGATTAACCCTACTAAGGGTTCTACCAAGGAAAAGGACAAAGATTTTTCATCTGGGTCCGGAAATAAGAAAGCTAGAAAAAGGGTTAAAGGAAAAAGAAGTAAGGTTCAGGAGGAGGAAAGTTGACTTCAAGATGATGAAGAGGATGATGAGGGGATGGATACTGATAGTGATTATGTTACCCCTCTGCTAAAAAATAAAAACAAGCAGACCCCTGCCATCACCAATATCAGCCCAGATAAAGGGAATGATGCTCTTAATGTTCAACCCAATCCTCAGGACCCCAATAAATCTACTAATGATGTGAAAGAAGAGGGGAAGACAATGAAGGAAGGTGATACTCTGCCTCCCAATGCTACAGATGTTAATGTGGAGACCCTGGATAATTTTGCCCCTAAGATCAACGTTGACTACATAAATTCCCCTTTAACCATGTTGAATACCGTGAAGAGTGGGATTATGGAGTTCTGCAAGGTTATTGACTGGATCTATTCGAAGATCAAAAGTTTGAAGAATAAGTCGGGAATTCATCCAGGAAAGTGACTACCCTTGAAGCTTTTGGTACTGGTAAACTCAGTACCCTTCCTAACTACTTGAATGAATTGACTAAAGCCATCAGCGATGTCGAGGCTATTACTGGTGCATATGGCTCTCAATTTAAGGTTGTGGAGGATAGATTCAATGATCTAGAGAAGCGGGTTCTCAATCATGAGAATACCCTAAAGAAGATTGGAGAACAAAGACAAAAAATATTGAAAGCCTCTGTCGATAGCTTTAGTATGATGATCAGCAAACTAGAACAGGTCCAACAGGAAAAGAACACTATTGATACTACCAAGGATAAGGTGTTGATTATTGAAGGGGGGACTACTGATCATGGTAAAAGAACTCGTGCTAGTACTAGGAAGATGACCCAGCATGCCAAGGACCTAGAGGATTTGAAGAGTGTTGTTGCCTCTATGGTCTTGCTGGATCAAGAAGCGGTGGAGCTTATCATAAATCTTTCTTAGGGTCTATTGCTTGTGGTTGTCCCTTAGTTTTCTCTATGTTGTCCCTCTGTTTGTTTTGGCTTCTTGTTGGCTTTTTGTCTTTGCCAACTGTTTCTTTGTTGTGTTTTGATCTTTCTAACTAGTCTTTAATGCCCTATCTTTTGATTATCTTTCTGTAAAAGGGTTTTGGGGCCCCTTCAAAACCTGCTTTTCACTTAATGAAAAACTAAGATTTAAGGTCCACATCATCAAATATGATGCCACATCAACATATTTTTAATTGAGGTGTCTAAATAGACCTAATAAAATTAGATCGATAGTTGTGCACTACCATGTTTTATTAATGTGTTGATGTGGGATCACATGATTTATTTCTTTTTAGGTCTAAGGAATACATTTCATTCAATTATGAGTACTCATCATCAATACTAAAACCTTTAAAGTCACAAAAATTGATATAATATTATTAAAAAAAATCAGCGTTAAAAAATGTTATAACTTTTGGAACATGGTAAACTAAAAGAATACCTTGAAATGTGAATTTAAAAGTATTTTTAGGAATATAATTTGTGTTATACATGCTCCTACTTACATGCATATGTATGTTTTTATTCAAACAATTCAAATAAAAATATTATGTATGCTCTTACTAATATACATAGTTGACAAATAGATGCAAAATATTGACACGTGGAATATGAGTTTGAACTAGTAAAGTTTAAAATTAGGGTTTTGAAAAGATTTAGACTAATTTAAAACATTTTTTCCTAGGTCAATTATTTTAAATGGATATGCATGATTGTTTGAAATGGGTTTTGAAAGTTTATTGAATTTAGAGTAATAGATTTTATATGTTTTTATGATATTTTCATGTATATTAGCATTTTTTTAGTGTGATAAGAGAATGTATAGGTTATATAACATTGACATGATTTCTTTCAAAGTTCAAAGTGAATTTATATTGTCTCGTAGAATAATTAACTATTTTTAGGGTTTTTGACATAATTTAGTATAACTCAAAATATTTTTCTATATTAATTGCTTGAAATGAATAGGCATGATTTTCTTAATTTAGAAAATGAAATTTAAAAGTTTGTTAAATATAGAGTAATGGAAGATTTTTGTAATATTATTGTATATTTTATGTATTTCCATTCATATGATATTAGCATCTATTTTTTTATGTGGGATGAACACATATATATTATAACATTTCCATTACGCATTTGAATGTTCAAAGAGAATAAATAATATCTTGCATTAAATATTATTAATTGTCATAGACTATGTCAAAGTTCTAATAATACCAAAAAAATCATTCAATAAGAATAACAAATAAGAATGTCAATAAATAGCATTAATTAATTTCTTCAATAATTTTATTAAAAAATTTGCATCCCAACTTTACCAAAAATTAATATTTGTTTTACATAAAAATCTATTTTTTCTCATTTTTCATGCAATATAACTAATTATAACTTCCTTAATATTATAGATACATGCCAATTAGCTTAAAAGGTTGGTACTAAAAAATCTAAATCTAACTACACTGAATATATTAAACGAAGTGGCTAGAATCCATTCTATCTTTGTCCTTCAATTTGCCAATAAATTCTTGATAATTTCTTAGAAATAATTTAGGTAATACTTTATCTTCATATGTAATATATAGCATGTATCATTGAAATATTGTAGGTGAAAATTGTGACCATCGTTTCCATAATATAACTCAAATATACCTATAATAAATCCAACAAGAAGTGGGTGTGTATCAACCACAAATATAGTAGGTGTGGAACATGGAGGATTATAAGTAATAGAGACATATCTATAGGAATAGTATCCACTTTCTTCTCAAACTAATAAAACTACTCCCCTAGTATATTGATGGTTTAGAAGGATAGCTAGTAGTGGTATGATAACATCGGTAGAATGAAGAATATCTAAAGAGAGTGAGGTAATGGTGAACAAAAAAGGTAGTGGAAGGGAAAGTTGCACTATAAATATAGATTTGTCATGGGATGATAAAGGGGAATGTCAAAAGTAATAATTACGATCTTATATTCGTATGAGTAAATAATATGCAACATTCAGTTAAGAAATCTATCTTAGATATATTGTCACACTTTAATAGCATTACAAGTCACACAAACATAAAGTACATCCATACAATAATTATTACACTAATTTCAACCTAAACATGTAAATTATCTAAACCTTCTTCAACTCCATATAAACTTAGATATTCTTCTATTCCTTAATTACCTCTAAAAAAATTCCTTTATTCTTTAGGCTTTGATGAATTTCCATACCTTGTTTTAGAGCTCATGTTCAACATAGGCTAGGATGATGTTGATAAAGGTCGTAGAGTCTAGTTTTATAAGCATCAATTGAATTTCATTGCAATTTTATAAAGTCTTTTCAACAAATAAATTTTGTTAATATCCTATAATTAGGGAATTGAGAAAATATTTCAAGTAATTCTATCAAATAGTTTAGACACCTTGTCTATGTTTCAATATTTTGCATGTCATGTAATTATGGCATTCTATCAAATAATTTATGTACCTTATTTATTCTTACACTTTTTACATGCACATCTACCAAGGATGTTGCAACTGCATCTAACGAATTCTTACATTCCTTATCTTGTGATGCATGCCCATACTTTGTTTTGAAACTCTTCTTTTGGCATAAGTTGGGATAATGCTGGAAAAGGTTGTAGATTCTAGCTTTACATCAATGCATTTGGTTGAACATTTATAAATACCTATTAAAACAAATATATTTTGTGCATATCTTGTAATCATAGCATTAAGTAAGACCATATTTTAGGTTTGTTTCTGAATTTGTATTTTTGGGTTGAAAAAAAGTTGATCTACGAACCTTAATAAGCATGGAAATCGTATGACACAAATGGGAAAAAGTTGAAGGAAATCATTGCATATTCATCCATTAAAATTGATTACACACTTTTTATTCTAGACTGAGAGCATATGGGAAAAAATATCTATCTATGCTTCTACATTTGCATACATGTCTATTAGAGAAATTTTTATTATAATATCCAATAATATTCCCCTTCCATTATGATTTTATGGGTTTCCATACCTTGTTTGAAATCTCATAATGCCACCATCATAACAACCATTTACGTATCTATTTTCCTTTAGATACCTTGCTCACACCTTCATGATAATGGTCTACCATTCTTCAACAACTAATGTCTTGTTTTATGTGATGAAATGAATTCATTATAATTCTACATGAGAATAGTTAGATTAGAAATTAATGACTAGTATATTTTGAACTATATTGGGAATAAAAATTGGCAAGAAACATGGGCCCACATCTGCCACAAGAAATTAAATTAGCTTAGTGTGTTTTTTAAGTTTAATTTCTTGAATCTTAAGTAAGAAATTGGAAGATTCTCTTCTAAATGTGATTATTTCTTTTTATAAATTAGAGGGGAGAAGCAAGTATTTGAACACCCTAACTTCACACTTATCAGTAATGTTTTATTGATGTGTTGATGGGGGGTCACATGATTTGTTTCCTTTTAGGTCTAAGGAATGCATTTCATTCAATTATGGGCACTCATCATCAACGTCACAACAATTGGTATAATATTATTTAAAATATTAGACATTAAAAAATGTTATAACTTTTGGAACATGGGCAGCTAAAAGAATACCTTGCAATGTCAATTTAAACGTAATTTTAGAAATATAATTGGTGGTATATATGCTCAAACTTACTTGCATATGTATTTTTTTATTGAAACAATGCAAATAAAAATATTATATATGCTCCTACTGATACATGCGTAGTTAAAAAATAGATGCAAGATATTGACACATGGAATATGAATCTGAAATAGTAAAGTTTATTATTAGGATTTTAAAAAGATTTAGCCCAATTTTAAATTTTCTTTCCTAGGTCAACTAATTTGAATGGATATGCATGATTTGTTGAAATGCCTTTTGAAAGTTTTTTAAAATTAGAGTAATAGATTTTGTATATTTTTATGATATTTTAATATATACTATTATATTTTTTTATGTGATAAGAGCATGTATAAGTTATATAACATTGACATGATGTCTTTCAATGTTCAAAGGGCATTTATACTATCTCATAAAAAACTTTATTTGTTGTTTTTGGGGTTTTTGACATACTTTAGTATAACTCAAAATATTTTTCTATATCAGCTATTTGAAATGAATATGCAAAATTTGTCTAATATAATTACATTGAATAAAAGATTTTTAAACAATTTAGAAAATGAGATTTAAAAATTTGCGAAATATAGAATAATGGAAAAAAATTTAATAATATTTTTATATGTTTTATGTCATTTCCATGCATTTGATATTAGCATTTATTTTGTGTTGTTAGAGGAATCCCTCTAGATCATAACATTACAAAACGTGGTTGAATGTTCAAAAAGTATAAGTATTTCCTTACATCATTAAATCTTAATAATTGTCATAGACTATGTGCATTAAAAAAAATTGAACCAATAAGAATACCAAATAAGAATGTCAATAAATACCATTTCTTAAATAATTTTATTAAAAAAATTACATCCCAACCGTACCGAAAATGAATATTTGTTTTAAATAAAAATCTATTTTTTTCTAATTTGTCAACCAATACAACTAATTATAACTCCCTAAATACATGTCAATTGGCTTTAAAGGCCGGTACTAGTAAAATCTAAAACAACAGTGAATGCATTGAAGTGGCTGGCATCCATTCTATAATTGTTCTTCTGTTTGCCAATAAATTATTGAGAATGGAGGGCACTACAGTAGAAGGCAGAGGATCTGCGCGAGTTAGACGATATCCCGGCAATGCCTGAAAATCCCTTAGATCGTCCCTTGACGTTGGCACAACATATGCCAATCATATCTTTTAGAAGTTTGCTTTGCTGATTTTTAGGTTGAGATGCAAATTCTTCTATCGCCATCCACTGAAAAAAAATGTTATTTGAACATCAGTTAAACGAATAGAAACTATCCTGCTAAACAATATTGAATCACCGCCGCATGTTTAAACGCGTACCTTGGCTGCAGAAATTTCGGTATCTTGCACAACAATATTAGAAGAAACAGATCTCAACATACACACGAAGAGAAAATCTGATTTTCCGAAAGGGGCATTATGACCATCCCTGCAGTTCATCCAGGTATAGCTATTAGAGAACTAAAAATTACTAGTTCAAACTTATCCTTCTTTGTACTAACTATGAAACGAGTTACAACTTTGTGTAATGAAAGTTTTGCTTACCTAAACCCAACCACTTCTACGAATTCTGTATCAATATTCTGTAAAAGCCCAAGAATATAGTTTGAACTATAAAAAATGTCGAAAATTGTATAGCAAAGAAGTTAAAAATTCTGATTCAAAGAAAAAAAGTAAGCTAAGTGACAATTACCCCAGTTTCTTCGTGAACTTCTCTTATGGCCCCTTCCTTAATGCCTTCCCCCTACCAGAAACAAATTGCCCATAATGCATTAGTCGGCGTCTTGTAATTTCATGTAAAAATTGCAGTGTCAAAAATTTAGTTTGATAACGGAATCTGACCCTGATACCTGCATCTTCCACAACCGGGAATGTTTGTAAGGTCCACTCTTTTCCTGAACTACTAGAGCCTACGTTGTCATTGCCATCATAATTTATGTATTAGATTTATCATTTCAAGCCACTGAACCACAACCGCTATTAGAATAACATTAACGGGTAGTCATTATACTAATTATACATTTTCCCAGTGATGTAAGAAAAGCAAATCCTCTTAACACGAACAAACACTTCAAATAGTGAATCTATTTTCGCAGTTACATTGCTATGGAGAGGAAGAGAATATTAAGCAGAACAAATTCAATATACAAGAATAATAGAAAGCAGAACTGCGCTACATTAAGACGTGCTTAATACTAGAGTTACCTGTCCCTCCTCGTTGAATACAAAAGCTGCAATTCCCACTTGATGTGAAGCATTATCAGGGATGGTAGGAGAAGTTTGAGGGATCCAATAAACTAACATCACATATGAAGGCTCAGCATGGTGGTACCAAAATCCGACCTGCAATTCACCAAACTCTATTGAAGCTTAAACAAATGGCTTGGAGTGAAAAAAGCATGAATGGTGGTAGCGGATTTTTGAAAAACTGACCTCAATCGCAACGGGGACTAGCTTCGCCTGGTCCTTGGGCACTTTAATCCACACCCCCTTCTTTCCCTGTATACCCATTGACCCAACAGGTGTTATGAATTGAAGGTATTATTTACTATTGGCTTGAGGGATTTGTATTTAGAGTTAACAAAGCAGTAAGCACTGACCTGGCGTGCCCATTGAGAAAGTGATGCCTTGAGTGAAGCTGCAAAACGAGAAGCATCGTTCTGCATATTCTCTATGTCAACAATTACACCATTGTATCTGTCTTCATGGGCTTTGAGCACTTCACATATTTCGTTCAAAACTGTTTCAACATCATTAGCGGTAGCCGAAACCTCGTTCGTTGGGAATGCCGTTGAGCAGTGTAAGCAGCGACCTCATGCCAAAAAATTGTTCAATAACTAGCACATTGAAATGAAAAGGAACCATAGTAGTGCAGGAAGAGATGCAGCAAGATTGAATTTGACTTCTTTCTAACAGATTATATTAAATCAGTAGTGCAATAGCAATATGCGTTAGAGGGAGGAAGTGTATATATACAATATAGGGAACAACCAGAGGAGATTTCTGGGATTTCAGACGAATTCTTCCGCGCTGGTAACAACCAACTACCGCTACCCTTCCTTACAGCTTAAGCGTTGCAAAATCCAAAAAAGAAAACTGAAAACTTGTATGCAGAGCAACGACAAATAGTGAATAACTTATCTTAAAAAAAGCTTGGGACACGCAAGCTATTTATTAGCTTTCTTCGTAATTTTGCAGAGGGGCTATCGAAACTTCTTATTAATGAAAAAGTATGCTACTAGGCTATCGAAACTTCTTGATAATGAACATGTATGCTGCTACGTGATCTTAATAATAATAATAATACAGAAAAGCGAAGTGATGAAGCGTTTCACCCTGCTGCGCAGGTTCTTGGGACTCTCCTACCTCTTTCCGCTTGCGAATTCCGTATTTTATTGACTTTCAATATACGACGACTATTTATTCACGTTGACTTTTTTTAAAATAAATAAATATTCCAAAACAGATTTCAGGTTTCCTTGTCCTTTCGATCACATCACATCACACCATGCATTGTTCCTTCCTTATCCCTAGTGTTTTCCATTACATCACATCATCTATCTTTCAAAATTTCACTTGAAATTTCAATCCTAGTCGTCCTCATCTACCTATAATTATTGTTGGAAGATGTAATTTCTCCCATAAATGAAATGTAGTCATTAAATGAAAAAGACAAAAAAAAAACCAAAAATCTAGAGAAGGAGGGAAATATTTTAGAAAGAATAAAATATAATTAACATTAAAAAATACAAAAAATTGTGGAGGGTAAAAATGAATCTCTTCTACGAGCACACACTAAGCTTTGATTGCTTAGGTGGCTAGTGTGGGCCCTTCAAGTCGTGTTGTTCACCGTTCCGCTTGTCGTTACGTGGTATTGTGAACACATAATAAATCATATAAAAACAAAAATTATTTTATTGAAAACATGTAAGAACCATACAATTTTTGGCAAACTCTATGAAAGAGAGTTGTATGCCCTTCAGTCTATCCAATTTGGGCAAACTCTGTAAAAGAGAGTTGTATGCCCGAATCTATCCAATTTGGACAAACTCTTTGAAAGAGAGTTGTATGCCCAAGCCCGTACAAGTTAGCCAATCTTGTGAAGGAGCGTATGCCTGTGGACTTCATGAGAGCTGATACAAATTGGCTAACTCGATAGACGAGATGCATGTCATAGCTTTACAAACTCGTTCTATGAGTTGTATGCATGTAACTCTCCAATCTCTCTAACTCCCTCCAATTGGATTCGAATTGGGCTTATTTATAAGCTTTCAAAGAAGCTAAACAGCCACTACATCAGAAATCGAAGAGACAATCCAATATTGAAAGATTTGAACAAAAATTGATTAAAGATTAAAATATTTCATTTAATTGAATACTCAAACTTATTTCTGATCACTCCGTTAGCCGTTACTTCCGTGCACACTTTATTTTTTAACCGTTTTCCCGCCCATAACATCTCCATAAGAAGGTTTCTGACCAAACAATTTTCATTTGTGCAGGTACTCCCGGCTTCTGCTAAAATGGGAGCTTTGGGATAGGGTATGGGCATTTATTGAAGCGATTATTGCCAGATTTCTATAGTCACAAATGCTCTTGTAAACATTTATGCAAAAATGTGGATGCATAGACAGGCTGTGTGTACTGTTTGATCAAAGAAATTTGGTCTCGTCGACTGCTATAATTGAAGGATATGCATAATGTGTGTTTGTTCAAAAGGATTTAGAAACTTTCAAACAAATGCGATTGGCAGGTGTAAAGCTAAAGTCCGCAACTTCCGCCAACATCCTCTCAGCCCGTGCAAAAATGGGGGCTTTGGAATAGGGTACGGACATTTATCGAAGTTTTTATCATGTAGGGGAAAGGACCCAGTAGTTGTGCACCCTAACTTCGCGCTTCTCAAAATCCTACGTGGAAATTTCAAATCACTCCAATTTTTTTACAGCAACTTACTTGGCAAGTCCCCTACTTATAACTAAGGTTTCAAGGTCACATCATCAAATATGATGCCACATCAGCATGCTTTTTGCCCAAGTGTCCAAAATAGCCCCCCAAAAAAGTGAGACCAATAG
>NW_026730445.1:0-13000 GCF_030272615.1 Cryptomeria japonica
ATTTGCATATACAATAATTAAGTTAAAAATTAGTCAAATGAGTCAAATTAAGTCAAAATAGTCAAACTAACTCAAATTAGTACCACATAAGACCCCTTGCGACACCATTTGGTCTTATGTGGTCCAATTAGGTCCTAAGGGGTGCACATGTGTCATAAGGGGCCTTATGTGGTCCTAAGGGGTCACCCATGTGTTAGAACACATGAGTGGCCCCTTAGGACCACATAAGACCCCTTACGACACCATTTGGTCTTATGTGGTCCAATTAGGTCCTAAGGTGTGCACATGTGTCCTATGTGGTCCAATTAGGTCCTAACGAGTGCACATGTGTCGTAAGGGGTCTTATGTGGTCCTAAGGGGTGTTAGAACACATGTGTGACTCCTTAGGACCACATAAGACCCCTTGCGACACCATTTGGTCTTATGTGGTCCAATTAGGTCCTAAGGAGTGCACATGTGTTGTAAGGGGCCTTATGTGGTCCTAAGGGGTCACCCATGTGTTAGAACACATGCCCGACCCCTTAGAACCATATAAGACCCCTTGTGACACCATTTTCTATTATGTGGTCCAATTAGCTCCTAAGGGGTGCACATGTGTCGTAAGGGGCCTTACGTGGTCCTAAGGTATCACCCATGTGTTCGAACACGTGTGACCCCTTAGGACCACATAACACCCCTTACGACATCATTTGGTCTTATGTGGTTCAATTTGGTCCTAAGGGGTGCACATGTGTCGTAAGGGGCCCTATGTGGTCCTATGGGGTCACCCATGTGTTAGAACACATGTGTGACCCCTTAGGACCACATAAGACCCCTTGCGACACCATTTGGTCTTATGTGGTCCAATTGGGTCCTAAGGGGAGCACATGTGTTGTAAGGGGTCACCTATGTGTTAGAACACATGTGTGACCCATTAGGACCACATAAGACCCCTACACCATTTGGTCTTATGTGGTCCAATTAAGTCCTAAGGGATGAACATGTGTTGTAATGGGCCTTGTGTCACCTCATGACATGCTATCAAGGGTCGTGTGTGGTCCTGAGGGGTCACACACGACCCCTGATAGCATTTCCTGAGGTGTATGGAACGTGTGTGTGACCCCTCAGGACCACACACGACCCCTGATAGCACGTCCCGAGTTGTATGTATGTCCTAAGGTGTATATAATTATTTTATGTGTATGTATGTATGTATGTGTATGTATTTATGTACATGTATGTATGTACATGTAGGTATGTACATGTATGTGTGTGAGTGTGTATTTATGTAGACCTATGTATGTACGTTTATGTATGTATGTATGTATGTGTATGTATTTTTATGTATGTGTATGTGTATGTCCTAAGGTGTACATATAATTATTTTATGTGTATGTATGTATGTATGTATGTATGTATGTATGTATGTATGTATGTAGGTAGGTAGGTAGGTATGTATGTGTATGTATGTGTATGTATGTATGTATGTAGGTAGGTAGGTATGTATGTATGTGTGTATTTGTGTGTGTGTATGTGTGTATGTATGTATGTATGTAGGTATGTATGTATTTATATGTATGTGTATGTTTGTGTATGTATTTGTATGTATGTATGTATGTATGTATTTATTTTCTAATTTTCTAAACTAGTATGATACAATAAATACAAAAAACTAATTTGCTATCAGAAAACTATTTTTGTTTAAAACATAAATTAATATGATACAATAAAAACATTTTAAAAAAAAATTAAAATGGACTTACCACTGAAACACTTTCGGTCAGATCATTGCAGTTCTTCTCGCCCTCCCACTTAACTCCAAGCCACTCAATGCAAAATCAGGGGCTTGGGCGGATTTCTTGGTTTATATAGCGTTGCCATGCGAGCGTTGCATGGCCGCCAAATCGGTCCGACTAGAACAGGTACTATTAGCCTGAAGTGCGACACAGATCCCTACGATCACCCTTATGCAAATATCTCTTTCTTCTTTGTTAATAATGCATCCCTCAAAAGGATCCCTTTAAATTTGTTGCTAGATATCTCTTGCCAATTATCGTTTCCTTGCTTAAAGAAATGAAGCCTATTTGGGACTCTTTCTCCCTAGCTTCAAATGCATGCATTATCGATTAGTGGGTATCTTCTTGGTGTTAAAGATGGGTTTTGTTGCTTCTATCTACCTTAAGACATCAACATAGGGGGTGGGGTATCTATGCGACCTCTTGGTTTCATTCTTGACTATCGATTATCATTATGGGATTGTTCCATACTCATGTTTCATCCCTATTTTATCCATCATTTATGGGATTATTGCATCCTCATGCTTAACCCTCATTACATTTATCAACATGGGATTGTTGCATCCTCATGTTTCACCTCCATTTTATGCATCATTTATCTTATACAGGGTGTTCATTCTTGAAACTAGACAAAATAAAGTCTTACACAAATGCTTCATCCCTGAAACCAGACATCAACATATGCAGCAGGATGAGTGGAACTAGAAAAATAAATCTAAACTATTTTGAATCTCCTCCCCAACATGGATCACCTAGCTTGATGCAGCATTCTATCTCATGGAATTCATGTCCCTTCATCCTCTCTCATGAGCCCATAGCATAACATGCATTTTCTAGTGTTGGATCCTGGCTTCTTATGCTTTCAATTGGTGTACGTCCTTGTTCTTTCTATAAGTCAACTTGTGCTCTTGCAATAACATTTTAGGAATGATATTAGTGGTTGACACATTTTTATTATCGACGTCTCATCAACTAGGTGACTTGAATTTTTTTATTTAGTACTAACGTTGTTTACTCTTGAGTATACTTGAAGGTTGCTTGCATGGATTGATAGGATCCTAGTCTTGGGGGCTTGATCATCCATCGGTATTATCCTATCCCTAGTTTGTCTTGGTCTCAAATGCTCCATCTCTCATCTTTCTCCTTTACCAAGAGTATGACCATAAGATCATACTCAGATAAAATGGAGGCTAATGTAGCGTCGTAAATTGTGTATCCTTAATTAAGGTTGCACAATTTCATGCTTGGATTACCACCCACCTTAGTGTCTTGTATTTTGCATTTTAAAAGTTCCTTTAGGAGTTAAACTAAGTAATTTAATTACATCTAAAATCCTCTCTTATCATTCCACACATTATAAAACTGGGCCCTTAACCCTAAGTGTGGCCCCTTTTATTTTATCTTTTTTAATCAATTAATCATTAATAAAGTCCTTTTTCGACCTTCAAGGCTCAATTTCGCATATATAAAAACCTTGGATTGACGCATTGAGATGGATTTGACTTTTTAATCATGGTACCTTGCATCCCTAAAAAATTCAAAAAAGTCGTTCGAAAAATGGTGATTCACCCTGGTCCTGACTTTTTCTCCCGAAATTTTAGGATCATGTTTTGGTGGTATTATAATGTTTAAATCTTTCTTTGTGTGAAAATATATCAATTCTAACTCAGCCTAAAGTTAATTTCAATTATGATATCCCTATATAAGGCATCTCTCTCAATTCATTTTTCTACAACTACAATTTTATGCAAACACTACCATCAATTCAAGAGTAGATCTAATTCAAGGAGAAACAAGCTACATCAAGGCATCTTCAAATTATATTTTAATTATGATTTCATGATAGATTTTGTGTGTTTTATCATGTTATTACATCAACACGTGAAAGACTTATCATAAGAGCATTGCATCACCTATTGTAGGTGGCAAATTCAGGAGTCGTGCAAGTGGAAAAGGACAAAGGAGACCAAGACAAAGTGAATTGCCTTTTGCAGAAATTACGGAGACACCCCAAGACCAGGGCACCCACTGCCCTTGTCCCAATAATTTTTCCCAAACTTTCAGGTACATGCTCTAATCCTCTTCTCTTTCTCAAATCTTTGTTTACAACTTTGTTTTATTTTTGCAACAATCCATTTTCATCATTTCATTTTAATTTCTCATTGTTGGTTATAGATTTACTACTTGCAATTCAAAACATAGTTCAAACACAAGTTCAACTCAAGTAAAAGTGAAAATAGAACCTCAATCTACATTCAGCCCTCTTCTTAATAGAATTGAGGTTGGATCTATTGAGTTGATCCTCCTTTTAATGCACTGAATAATTTTCCTAAATTGTGGTCTTACCCACTTGGTGAAACCCTAGTTCCAAATTACACTATTACAGAAGGTATTACATAAATTAGGCTTACCTCAAAGTGTCTTATTTAAATATCAAGATGAAATAACAATTGGTAGGATTTGGGACACCGAAAAGTTTAAATTTGGCCTTAATTTGATCATTCCTCAAAGTAGTGGATTGGATCATATGATATATCATAAATATATGACTACAGTTTGACACTAAAGGGGCCAAAAATATTGCTGGAAATAGGTATGAAGTGAAACACTAAGGTAAGGACGCAAAAAGGAGTGTAAAATTTTGAAGGGTTACAATTCACAACACTTTAGTTTTTTAGAATATTTTACGATAATATATAAATATTATTTGTATAAGAGTTTATAGGTATGTGAATTGCTAGAACAACTAATATCCATAGGGAGTGGTTCCTAAAATTTAGGAGATTAAACTCACGTATATATGTTTGCAATAAATCGAACGATATAAGAGATTTAAACAAAAAAATCTTATTTGTCTACAAATCCTTACAAAACGTAGTTAATGAGATTAACAATATTAAAAAATTAAAGAAAATGGATATTCTTTAGTAATATAACCCATAATAGAGGCAATACTGAAATTATGATAATAATAATATTATCGAGTTCAAGTAATGTTTTATAATTGTTAGAAATTAGGATCTTAGGATACTAATCGTTATAAACAAAATCAGAAAGTAAATGAAATGAGAAACATACATGCATAAATGTACACAATACACAAGATATACATGGGGGAAACCATTTCAAGTAAAAAACCCCATAAAGCATCATTTAATTAAAACACTTACAAATATAGTCTATCATAAAATAGACATGAACCTAGGGATACTCCTCCAATACTTCCACATGGCCAATAGTACCTCTTGTGCATAGTGATACAACTCACCATAAAGCTCCAAATTTTTATACAACTCTCAAATGAGAGAAAACCTCCATAAATATAGGAGGAAGGGTGGCTTCGCTAGTCACGCCTTTCCAATAACCCCCACTCATAAATAATTAATAATCTGATAATTATTAGATTATAATTATTTCAAATGGGATGTGCTTATAAAGCATATAATATATAACGTTTTATAACCTTATATTAGAATATATAAATGTTATAAGGATGTGATAGATAATAACATTATGTTCTAACACTCCCCCTTAATGTTAATAGGGGATCACATGTCCATTTCCATAAAATAAAAAAATGAATTACCCCAGTAATGTAGGACTTCTTTGATAGTGATAAAAAAGGACACAAATATATGCCAACATGAAGATCATGCATTCCGGACTACATGAAAGTCATCTTGTCATAATTTATAATCCTAGTGTTTTAAAAATGATGCTATGAGGTCTTTAAAAATTATATTGGAGCCGTGGTCTCCTCAAATTAGCCTCTCCCCACGTTCATTACATAGTGCCCATAGGACTTAATACAACGCTTTTACAAGTGGAAGATTTACAAGGAGAAGAATTTGTAAATACACGTAGGACTTCAGCACAAATGGGCCTATAGGACTTACTAATGCCTACCTATAGTAATTAAAACAAAAAAAGGGCTTACATGTGCCTATCTGGAGGCTTAAAGGACTTACTAATTTCTATATAGGTCATATTTCATACCTATTAGGACATATGCCTACCCGTAGGATTTAAAATCTAGGATTTAGCCACTAGGTGGTGTCATTGACATGCACACTCTCCCTCAATGGCATCACCTAAGGCCAAGCATTATTTGAATTTGGAGGATATAATTCCTAAAGGTCTTATGCCTATTAGGTCTTAAATCTAGGATTTTGCCACTAGGTGGTGTCATGTACACTCCCCCTTAATGGCATCACCTAAAACCAATCACTGCACAGAGGATTTCAAAGTGATGGCTAAAATTCCAATTTATAGCATGTGCCCATGATCTTCAAAGTGTCTTTATTATAGAATGATTTCACTTGAGTGAGGAGCCCATGATCTTCAAGGTGTCTTTATTATGAAATAATTTCACTTGAGTGATGTGCCCATAATCTTCAAGGTGCCTTTGTTACAGAATAATTTCACTTGAGTGATGTGCCCATAATCTTTGAAGTTCAACTTGAACTTTAGAAATGATATTATTTGGAAAGAGTAAAATAACTTCAAGTAAGATGGTACTTTTACATGTATCCAAATGGAACTCTTCCATAAATCTTCAAGGTCATATTGATTCTTCGGGAGCTACACATATTTTTCCCATTTGATTCAAAGACCGATAGAAGATAATCTTCTTATTAAAGTATTGCATCATCCATTTAATAACACTTGCACCATATATTTTCAAAGTATAACATGGTGGAGATTAAGAGAAGCAAATTTGTGTGGGATTGGAACCTTACCCAAGTCACCAAAAATTTCTATATGAACTCTCTCTTGGATTTTCATAATATTAGGAATTCAAGTATGTGGTTGGAATGTTCAAAATGACACACCCTACCAATGAATTTTTGCCAACTCTTTTGTATGTCCATTTTTAATATATAGATAGCATTATAAGTGATCCGATAAAAATGTGTTTGCATTGACAAAGGATGGAAGATTAAGAAACCAGAGGAATGATCCACATGCTTTTATCAATTATTCTATGGTCAAGAGAGTCCCACTTGACATGAATAAAATACCACTCAAACAAAAGAAGCTATGAAGAACATGTGGAAGTACGTGAATTCCTCACTGGTATTGATAGGCATCTCTCTCACGTTTTTTGGCAGCGAACTTTGATCACGTGTTCAACTAAGTATGATATTGGTTTTATTTTCTAATTAGACTATCTATGTGGTTTTAGAACCACTAGTTTAAATGATATATTATGGAGGAGCGTTGGTTTATATGATATATGCCGAGATGATGGAGGAGCTTCGACTAAGGCACAAAAACAATGAGCCCATATTATTTGCAGGTAACCCATACAAACCATTTCATGGGCATTATAGGTCCTTAGAGATACTCTTTGTAAATTCTATTGAATTCACCAAGTTAATGTATGGACGAGCATATCGTTTCCATAGCCTTGGCAGTGATGAATACAATCCAAGAGACGAGAAGCTCTGAAATCAATCAAGACCTCATAATAGATAAAATCATATCTATTAGGTATATCAATTAAAACAACATTTACTTTGGTTTCTTGAGTTTGATAGAAAACATAAGAATGTGATCTCATAGTAAAGAATGCAAATGGTTGTATTAAGAGGCCTCAGGCTAGTGACGATCTAAATGGTTAAGTTCTTGAATAAGAAATTAGTCATTTTTGTTCCCATATCTGGTGAACATATAGACTTGGAACTAATAGATGAGATTAATATGGTGATCATATGAGTGAGAAGAAACAAGGTTGTAAACGGTTCATAATATCGATGAGATAATAGTTGGGTCTGAGAAATGGTGGAAGATATCCACTTTGTGTCTCAGATCACAATGTCATCGTTGTTATTCCATTTGTAGTGTCGACCATTCAAAAGGGTGTGTTCTTTAACATTGAGAAATTGTGTATCATGGAACCCAAAAAGATATTGAATCTAGATACATTCCAAGCTCTAAGTAAAGAACAAGCTCTCTATCAGAGAGGAGATTTTATGTTTGACTGAAGATACATTCCATGAGCATAACATTGTAGTCAAAATTGTCGATATTCCACTCATTTATAGCTAAAGATAAAACTAATGAAAGCAAATCAGGAAAGGTCATCACTTTAAGATAGTTTACCTTATGTTTACAATTAAGCTCTTCGACTTTTATAAGACAACATAGGATGTTTTTGTTGAAGTGTGGGTCTTGGGATCTTCTAATGGTAGACAACAATTAAATCTAGAGACAATGGTGAAAAACATTAAGTCACAAGGCATAGCCATACCGAAAAAAAAGAACCATAGTGAATAGAGTTTGATATTGTGATGAAATAAAATATGTAATCATTGAAAGATAATAATCATATTATTACTTATATATTTATAATAAATATTTTTATATATTTTTAATTAAGTCTTGTGAATGTTTTTATATAAGTTGTTTTGTAGCAAGTCTTTTGATGATCACAAGATTATATTTATTTTATATATAAAAAAAAAACTAATTATACATGAAAAAAAAGGTCATTTTAAGGATAAGGCATATAGATGTTCTACAATATATTTAAATTGGGACAATGATCTATTGATATGGGCATATAATCTATTTTTATTGCCTGATAATCAAACAGTTGTAAATCACAATCAAATACTTTAGAGCAAAAAAAAGGTAACATATTTAAAGGATATCACCAAATATATTGCAGAAATGGTATTTTGCAAGAGCATTGAGCAGTTTCCCTTTAAGTTCAACACATCTTCTAGTATAACCTGTCAAAATATACGAAGGGAAAACCCTTTCAGGGAAAAAACCCCATACATGCATAAATGTACACATTACACAAGATATACGAAGGGAAAACCCTTTCAGGGAAAAAACCCCATAAAGCATCATTTAATTAAAACACTTACAAATATAGTCTATCATAAAATAGACATGAACCTGGGGATACTCCTCCAATACTTACACATGGCCAATAATACCTCTTGTGCATAGTGATACAATCACCATAAAGCTCCAAATTTTTATACAACTCTCAAATGAGAGAGAACCTCCATAAATATGAGAGGAAGGGTGGCTTCACTGGTAACACCTTTTTAATAACCCCCACTCATAAATAATTAATAATCTAATAATTATTAGATTATAATTATTTCAAATGGGATATGCTTATAAAGCATATAATATATAAGGTTTTATAACCTTATATTAGAACATTATAAATAAATGTTATAAGGATGTGATCCCTAATAACATTATGTTCTAACAATAATACGTTGTGAAAATTCTTATAAAGAATTACATTTTCATGACATCTCCAACTAACACAACTTACCTATAGGGAAATAAATATTTTGATAATATTTTATTAATAAACCACAAAGTCACTAAGATTACTTAACCTTAATATTTTGACATCCTTAAAATTTAGATATCGTACACAACAAAACATGCTAAGAAAAAATACAAGTACATATTATCTAAAAGCTTCTCTTTGGAAAAAAAAACTTCCTAAACTTTGTAGAAATCCATCAATTTATCTCATATCCCTCATAAAGGTGCAGCTCTTGAGCTGAATTCACAATTTCTTGGATTACTACCTCTCTAAACCCCAAAATCATATTTTGTCCAAATTATTGAATAAAAATCCATGTTGACCTACATCCATAATAACCCACCAGGATATCTCATTATCCTCGTAAGGGTATAATTTTGAATACCCAAAGAATCCCAAACTATAACAACTATCTAAATTGAGTTTACACAAGATCCTTTCTTATCGTTAAAGAATAAACTTCACAAAATATGAATTCTTCATACCGTCAGCATAAAATCAAATCATATAATTTTTATACTAATCACCTTCTTTAAGTGAGAATCTATCTCAATATGATAACAATCATCCAAAATTCGGGTGCCTCTAATCTCCAATACAATCTTATTATAATTTATCCATTTTATGTTGCATTTGAGTCTTTGGAGTCACCCTCACATGTAGAACAAAGATAGAGTTAAAAGTACAAGAATAAGTTAATATGACATTTCTTTTTAGTTTTAAAATATGGAGATCAATTAATATAGAACCTTTTATAATGTGACCAAATTGTCCTTATAAAACATTTTTTTTTATCGTTAGCTAACTACATTTACAATTTGGAATATCTCCTTCAAACTGTGTAGCCCCATAGTGTTGTTATAAAATAAAATTATTGTTTTATGAAAATAACGTATTAGAGTTGGTCCTCTTATAACTTAGTTCTCACTTTAAAAACATATCAACAAATCAAAATATTGACTTTGATATGAGTGTAAAAAAATGGTCTTAAAGTTCTTTGAAAGATGAGATATAAGTAACTAGCAGTTGCAGGGGAAGTGCCTACAACAGGAGGCCGATAGGTGTGTTGGTTAAGGAGAATGTGTGAGCGATAAAGTTTAGTTAAGGGCAGAATTCTTTAGTAGAGTTATACAAAAACATTACTTAGTTTTCACTTTGTATTTATGTTGTAGAGTCACGCGTATTAAAATTTGTGATATTGAGCAATTTATTGTAGTTTTGAGAAGTATATTATATTATATAACTGAATAAGAAATTTTTATTAAAGTGAAAGAGTTAATTGTTTGCGTACATATCCCAACCAATGGTTGTTCTCAAATTTTAAAATTACCACCCACCATACCCCATGCTGTTGTATGCAGCATGATGTACTTGAAGAATATGTTATGAATATAGTTATACATTTTTTTTTGTAGGCTATATTTTTCCCAACCAAATTTTTTTGTTGAACCCAGAGTCTTGTTGTTATCCACCCTCCATCCCTCATGCTGGTAAGAGCAACATGTTATATAGCTTTTTGTTGAAATGCATGTGATGTATATGATGAAAGACCTGCATTAGTTTTTCATTTATATATGTTAGTTTTGGATAAAATACAAAATTGGTGAAGCTAAAAACTTTGAAATCCTTGCAAATTTGAATGAAAGTATTTTTTAGTAATATAATACCTAATGAATGTGTAATTGCGGAATTGGAATTTCCTGTATGATGCATGTGAGTAGTTGTTTGTTGTTAGGTAGTTTTTTGCAGTAAAGAGAACCTGAAAGTGGGAGCGGCTAGTAGAGAGAGAAGGGAATTAATGTTGAATTGAACAATAGCTACTGATTTAAAACCTTGAAAAAGCATACAGGTACTTTACAGATTGAAAACAAATAGTAGAAGAATCTACCTTGCAAAGTGAAACCTTTCACTGCTTGGAGTAGATGGAATAGCCTTGAAAATTGCTTGCAAAGTGCAAGTTGTGACTCCCACAAACAGTTAAATAACAGAAAGAAAGCAGGAATGTTGCAAGTACATGACAGGAGTAAATAATCAGTTTATAGAGAAAAGGTAATACGTAACAAAAATGTTTTTAATTAAAACGGAACGTTACCTTGCAACTTTAAACTATTAGCGGTGGTAAGTTTACAACGAAGGCAAGTAACTAGGAAAAGAGTCACAACGATAACAAAATTCACCGATCTATGTAATTAAAGACATCATTAAAGGCAGCATGTCTTGGGAAACGGACCACAAAATAGTTATAAGTTAATGCAGAATTTAATTAATAGTAGAATGGTCAAAACCTAAATACCTGTCAAAGTACCATGACCAAAGTTACAATCCTGCAAACAGAGCAAACCTTAAAATAACAAATAAATGTGTCAAATTGAACAGGTCTGTTGGAAACTGGAAGGGGTGAAAACTATGAACAGATAGAGAACATGAACAAAGAAAGAAACCTGAAAGCAGAGGACAAAATATTTGAAGAGTGTTACATACCTTTCAAATTATTGAAGTTGATGTATTGGTTGTTTTTTTTGAAAGTTGATATTCATAAAGTGTAAAACATGTGAAATGGAAGAGGTGCAGTTAAAGAAGAATCATGTATCTGTACATTATTAGTTAAAATTAAATGTATTGAACAAGTGAAATGGTAGAGAGAAGTTGTATTAGTACATAGTATAATGCTTACCAATTGCAAATAGTGTTGCAGTGAGGGAATAGCATGACAAACTATTATATGTGTTAACACCTGTTAAAGAATAATGGTTGTGAAGAATCTTGTATTAGTACATCAATGGTTAATATAAAATGTATGGAACAAGTGATATGGAAGAGAGAATCTTGTAATAGTATGTGAAAGTTATGATATTGTTGAATAGGGTGTAGCTGTTACGTTTGTACCGTTTTTGTTGGAGAGTTGCAGCATGCAAAAGGGCTCTCCAGTTCTGTAGTCATTCATTGTACTGTAGATCTTGGAAACTAGAAATATAGTTTTGTGATTGGTGAAGAGTTAGAGAACATGAACAAAGTAACAAGCGTGAAAGTAGAGGACAAGAAATTTGAAGATTGTTACATACCTTTAAATTACCGAAAATGGTAGAGAGAATGTTGTATTGGTACATTCCATAATACTAACCAATTGTAAATAGTGGTGCTGTGAGTAAATGGCATGACAAATCATTATGTGTGTAAAACCTGTTGAAGTACAGCATTAGTCAATGTGAAATGTATTGAACAACTAATATGGTAGAGAGAATCTTGTAATAGTACATGAAAGCAACGAAATTTGTGAACAGGGAGTAGGTGCTATGTGTGTGCCTTTTTTCTTGAAGACTTGGGCCTTGGAAAAGGCATCTTTACTTCTACAGTCATTCATTGTGTTGTGGATCTTGAGAAGTAGAAATATTGTTTTGTTGTGATACAGTGAAAAGAAGATATACAATAGATGAAAACACGATAAAGATTAGATTTGCATACCTGATTATGTTTGTTCTGTAGGTATGCTTGTTTTGTGCTATGTGAAAGCTCCTGCAACCGAGCTTCCTCTATCTTTCAAAGTACTATTGATGTTAAACCTTTCAATCAGGAGTACCTTTGGTAGCTAAAGTTTGGTTGTATACGTAGATGTTCAATTGCTTTTACTCTTGAAAGGGTTGTGAATGTTAGGCCTTGTTTCTCTGTTTTGCCGATGTCAACTGTGGCTAAGTCTAGCATCAACCCCTGTGATTTGTGAATTGTAATGCCCCATGCCATTGCTAGTGGAATTTGTGTTTTGTTTCCTCTAGTAATTGGTGGAATCGAGACATGTTTTGCATTGTGTGGATCCCATGAAGGTCCAGTATAATGCTTGAAGAGAACAACAACATATTTTGGCAAATCAAGTGGTTTCGAACCTACAGTGTAGACAATTTGTTTGATCTGTCCCAAAGCACCATTC